>NW_009208077.1:0-212 GCF_000690835.1 Fulmarus glacialis
CGGGGTCATGGCTGACCTGCTCTTGCTCTCAGCAAAGCTCTGCTCCCTCCTTGCCTCTGCCCTGGAGCTTTGGGCAAATCCTTTCGCTCCTGGTGCTCTGGCATCAAAGGGAGAGCTGGGCTTCGTGCAAAGAAAGTAAAGCGGTAGCTGGGTCAGTTTGCAGATGTCAGGTGTTAAGAGAGGATTCGGGTTTGGGGGGGGAGTGGCTCCCG
>NW_009208077.1:474-5019 GCF_000690835.1 Fulmarus glacialis
GACAGTCCCCGCCGTGATGGGGCGCAGGTCTCGCCGCTGTAGGACGCGGCTCATCTCGTCCAGGCGAGGAAGACGCAGCCCCTACCTCTGCCCAGGTAACGTTCCTGCAGGCCTGAGGAACCCCTGCTTGAATGTATTCGGCTGTTTGGATGTGCATTTTTTTTTACTTTAATTGCACTTTGTCCTTGAAGTGAAGCTCTTCCAACAGTTTTCTCGATGCGACTGCTCTGTCTTGCTCCATCACCGGTATTTATGCACATGTCATAGGATACAAAGGTATGGGATTGATCCTAAAGCTACATGCTTCTGTTCTCTAGTTTGTGATAGCATTTTTAACAAAGCTGCAGAGTTTTCTTACTGACAAAGCAGTGTGATTGTCCTGCCAAAGCTGCGGAAGCGTACAAAGCATCAAGCTCAGGTATTGCTGTAGTGCATCCCCCACATCGGGATGGCCGACGTGGGAATGGTCCAGCCAGTAGCAATGCAAAAAGGGCGCGTTTCTCCTAAAGTTGCCTGTCTCCGTGGGTTTCAGAGGCCTTAACGTTTGAAGATGAGGGGAAAAGGAGAAAGAACCTGAGCTGGGGGAGCTTGTGATAAATCTGATAAATCATTGTTCCTATACCGAGTAATATTAACTTAGAATCAAATCAGAGGAAAATTATCCACAGGCTGAAATCAAAGCCTTGCCCCTTTGGATTTGCCCTTACCCTGAGCCAAAAGGAGCTGTGTGTTTAGAAAATGAATGTATATGCCAGCTTTGCAAAATTACTTTTCTAACGCTGTGCTTCAAGTGTTTCTTTCTCCCCTACGTTTAAACAAATAACACAGACTTCCTAGGAGGGTTTGCAGATAAATGAAGAGAACTTGGTCCAACTTCCTTGATTCCAGTACAAACCTTCTTCCTTCTTCCTTAGCGCTGGTGTTTTGCTTGACAAAGTAGCCTGTGAGCAGCTATTATGGATTACCTCTGTCTGATGATGGTTACTTTTTAAGTGTCATTGTTGGGAAAGCTGTGTAGATTTTTTCTTTTTAAATTACAAGTGGAAAATATGTAGGGTTTGGATTTCCTGACTGTTGGATTTTAAGTGTTGATTCCTACTGTTAATTGTCAGCAAATTGGCTCGATAGCTGTGCCATTTTTTTTATTGCAAAACAGTGCTGGTTAGGCAACAAGACAGATTGCCCATATTGATTTACACGTCGGTTTGCAGTCTCCAGAAGTGCTGCGGCTGAGCAGAGCGGGCTCTAAACACCACGCGGCTCGGAGCCTTTCCGAGCATTTTCTGTGCTCTCAGACATGGCATGAACAGCAGCTGTAGGAGTTCCTGGCTGTCAGATTTTAACTTGAGTGATTGCGCATTTGTAAATATATAATTCACTTGTACTGACCTGAGGGTGTTCCTGTTGTCTGTCGGCCCCTCGGTGAGGCAATGGAAGGAGTTTTATCAAAACTATAAGTATTTATTGTGGTTAATATGCAAAATGATTACTGTAATGTTTCTTACATTTGTCCTGCAAGTGTACTTTCCTATGGAGAAGATAAATAAAAGCGAGTAACCCTGAGTTACCAGCCTGCTTGGTTATTGCCTGCCGTCCTGTGGGATACTGCAGTGGAGCTGAGCTCGCGTGGTCTCAGGCTGAGCCTGGGAAACCCTTTGTGCGGGGCTTTGCGAGAGCTTAAAGGACGATGCAAAATGTGAAGCGGCTCATTATTTGCTCAGGGAGGAGTAAATAAGTAAATCCTCAGGTGGTTCCTGTCACATAGACCAACTGTGTGGAGCTGGTTGGATCCGCTGGCTGCTGCGAAGTGTCTGTCTGTCCCCCGGTGCTGAGCTGAGCTC
Organism: Fulmarus glacialis; assembly: GCF_000690835.1. Classification (NCBI taxonomy): domain Eukaryota; kingdom Metazoa; phylum Chordata; class Aves; order Procellariiformes; family Procellariidae; genus Fulmarus; species Fulmarus glacialis. The sequence goes on from NW_009208077.1 coordinate 2,316, forward strand.
TGCTGTCCCCTGCTTTACCATCTCCTGACCTGCCCTTGTTATAACCTGTACCATTTATCTCTTATTTGTAGAGGATGGCCGGTTTAACGGTGTAGAGGTTTGTGCTCTCATCTTGAATTCGGCTGGGACTTCCATGGCCGGGAAGAGCCCTGCGATGGGACTCGAGCATCCCCGGAGCACAGTGAGCCGCGCGCCGCTTCGGCCAGTACTGTCCTCTGAAACATGTTTTTAGAGTCTGTCTGTGTCTTTTCTTTCTGAATGCTGCAGTGTCTGTCAATGAGATTGGAGAAAGTTTATTACGGAGATTTTTCAACCTGCTTTTAGTACGTGTGAGCTAACGTATCCCTGGGCTTTCTGAGACATTAAAATAGTGTCCTGTGTCTTTCCTCCTGGTGAGATGGTAAAATGAACCGCAGTGTATGCGAGGACAAAATGGTCATGTCCATACTCGCTGAAACGGCTTTTCTTTGGAAGACATTGTCAGACTAAATCCCCCAGTTTTTTATTTAACTGTTACCATTTCCAAGTTCAAATGCAGTTACTGCGTTATTTAGCCATCGAAAGAAGCCCATGATTTTTACCAGTTGTCTTTTTAATGTACCAAATTTTAGGCCTACAAGAAGTTTTTAAACTTGCCTATCAATAAGCTGTGAACGTTACTGATGTATAATGCTGCCTTTAATAGAGTTGAAGCTGCTTTAGTGTTTAGTGCATAGACAGCGAAGCTCCCCTGCAGCGCAGCTTGCGTGATGGCTGCGTGTTACTTAAATCCCCCGACGAGGTGCGGGGGAAGCCGTACCCCAAATTTACAGTTTTCTCCCACGAGTCTTGACTTGTGTTTTGCCAAACTCCATTTTACCCCACTCCTCCTGTTCTTGCAATAAGGGCAAAATCCTCAGGTTGGATGAAAAAAGGAGCATTTCGGTACGAAGCAGGAGGCTGTTCTGGACCTGCTGTTTCCAGTGACTCCAGGATTTATAGGAGCAACTTCTGGGACCCAGGTTGCTTATTTTAAATGTGTAAATAAATGTTGGCCATACCCACAGTAGGGATCTGGGCTTGAGAAACGTCGGCGCCCCGGCTGCGGAGGAGCTCAGCTGCCCCGAAGCCTGAGGTTTGCCTGGGGATTTTGAGCTCAAACCCAGTTGTTTTAAACACTCCCAGAGCTTTAATTTGATAAAGCTGAGATGGAGACGTCCATGGCAAAGGCCCAGGCTCTAATGCTAAGCCTTTAGGATTTATGTGGAGCAGAAGCATGTGTTGATCTAAAGCAATTGCGCCTCGAGGGAGGAAATTCAGTGGGTGAGAAACTGAGTTTTATTAGTTTTGTTCTTCGGGCTGTTCCCACCGGGGAGCGGGTTTGCTGCAGCCTTCTGCAAGAGCAGTGCCGTCTGTTCTTTGGTTTTAAATGTTACAGTGCTTAGAAATAAGCCAGAAAAAAAGAGGGGGGTGGGGGGGAAATACTGAAGGAAGAGATTTATAGTCTGTTGCATGGTAATACTCGCTGTCACTCTCCAGTAATGCTCTAAACGCACAAACCCGCACCGCGTCGGGCTGGCTGCTCCTACCGAGAAACCTCCTGCTCTGCAGGGAAGGAGGAGTAGAAACGTACTGTAGGATTTTTACGCACAATATGCTGAAATAATTTGCTAAGGAGTTAATTATATTTGTATCATTGAGTAGTTAATGGTTGTAAGGAGACAAAATACCTATTTGTACCTGCCAGGTTTCATGAATGTAGCTGCTAATATGTTGGCGGTCGTAACTTTTTTAATCACTGCTAAAAATCAGGTCTGCAGTTTTGGATCACTGGCTGTGGGTTCCGTATTCCTATCGAGTGGGTCCTTGTCTTGGCCGTGGTCTGCTGGGTTGTGGGATGGAGCCTCTCAGCCGCCTGCAGAAGGCAGCACTTGTGCCTCGGTGCTTTAATGAAAGCCTAACTATAGCTTTTCCCTCCTGCATTTTAACTTCCAAAAGATGTAAATACATGTGTCTAGAGCAGAGCGGCAGCAGATTTGTGGTGATGGTGCACTCGTCGTTGCCCTGCGGGTGAATCATACCTGACGTGACAGGTCCCGGGGTCCTGCCGAGCTCTCGGGGTGGCCGGGCTGGGGTGATGCCAGCGAGCCCACGCGTCTCCCCAGCCCCAGATGGGCTGGCGGGTCCCTGTGCCAGGTATTTCCTTGAAATCACCTGATTTCCTTGGCACCGTGCGTGCAAATACCCCAGAATAAACAACGATTGCACAATGTACCTGAACTGAGGATTAGCAGAGGCTTGTGCTGTCGGTCGTACCGGAGCTGGTGTCTTGGGCTGGGTAGGGGTGGGTGAATTTGGAGGCGTGGAAGTGGGCGTGGTGCCTTCGTGAGCATTGCATCACGAGTGGGGTTTTTTTTTCCTGTATTCCCCTGACTTTCTGTCCATCTGTTTGTAGCACAGAGGTGGCGGTGCCTGCTGTCACCTTCGGTGAGCAGTGGCCTGCGGGACCTGCATCGCTGTCCCTGAGCCGCGGGTCAGGGGCCGGCTGGCCCGTCAGCGTTACGGGTCGTTTTAGAGAAAAATGATCGCTCGGGCAAAATCTGTTCCATCTCTGCTGCCAGCGATGGGGAAAATTGGAAAGTGAGGGAAGAGGCTTAAAACCAGCTTGAGTTTGTGTACACTGGCTGTGACGTTAGAGCTGCCGCCTCTCTGTAACGCGGTCCCT
>NW_009208077.1:5088-5781 GCF_000690835.1 Fulmarus glacialis
AGGCCGTGCCCTGCGGGACCCGGCCAGCCCCGGGGCTGGGTCCCAGAGTCTCACCCCTGCTCCTCCGAAGGGTGCTGGGCGAGCGCTGCCGGTGCCACCTCCACCCCTCCCGCTGCTCCTCTGTCTCCCTGAACGCTGTTTGCAAACTGCATCTCTCTGTTTAGTGTTTACTGACATGGATGTTGCATGTCTACTTGCAATTTTGCTATGTTACTGCTTTCTAATGGTTTTTTAGGTTTAAAAAAAATGCAATGTATGTAAACTTGTGCTGTATGTTGTGTACTCTGTGCACTTGAGCATAAATATCCCATGAGCATTTATTTACAATAAAGAGATTTTAAAAAAAATAGATCTAGTTTCTTCCATTACTTTGCATTACTGTTTGCGATAACTATCTATTGTGTGCTGGTTTTGTGAGATAATGGTGAATGCAGGGGAGTCTGCGGAAAGCATTTGGAGGAAGAGGGTCTGCAGGGGAGGGCAGGCGTCCCTGGCTTTTGGGAGTTGGGCTGGAAATAGTGAATTCTGCACCCCAGAGCTACTGCTGCCATTCCCTTCCCTCATCAGTTTTCAGGGTGTTTTTATTGGAGCTATTGGAATTTGGATTTTCAGGTTTCCTGTGGAGCTGTTAGGGTAGGAACAGTTATTTGAAAGCACATATCTTTTTCGGGGGGGGAGGCGGGGGGGGCGGGC
>NW_009208077.1:5812-8640 GCF_000690835.1 Fulmarus glacialis
GCTGAGAGTCACACCAGTTGCTCCTCTTGATTTCCAGCATCTCCAGCTGGAAACCAGCTGCTCCCAAAGGGACTCACCAACCGCAGCCTGAAGAGAAGCAACCTTGGATATGGTCAAGGAAAACCCCTTTTATCCTGTTTATCTTGCTGCAGGGTGCGGGTTGAGGAGGTCTAAGGGGTGTTCAGCAGCCGTCGGGGCAGGAGATGGCTTTCGGTGTGGCTGTGCCCCGGCTGATGCTCAATAACCTCCTGGTGCCCGTGGGGAAGCTGCTGATTTTTCAGCACACAAATCGGCTTGTTCTGAATCATCTGGAAAAAAATAAATCTAGAAAGCCTATGTTTATGTTTGCGATTAACTGGATTCTTGTAAATATTTAGTGGAGGTCAGTGCCCGCTCGGGGGTGCGAGGGGCTGTTGTGAGCAAGCCCCTGCTTGTGGGGCGAGGGCAGGCAGCCTTTTGCCGTGTTTTACAGAGCAAGAACTAAATCTGTTTTGTTGCATTTTGGCATGGACTCAGGTGAACTTCAGAAAGGTAATGTATGCCACTCAATGTAGGGATGTGGTAAATGTTCCTGGCAAAAAACCCCCTCAGATTTGGCAGAACAACCCAATACCTGTGAGAAGCACAACCCAGGGTAAAAAGGCCATTGCCAGGTTCTGGATGGTGATTCAAGTCTGGATGAAGCCGTGCAGCCAAAGTGCAAAAGGAGCAAATGGTTACAACTTCTGCCAAAACTCTTGTTACTGGAAAATGACCCACCAGTGACAGCCGCATTCGGGAACAGCTTTCAATGAGACGAAGGGCAGCTGGGTTTGCCGTCGTGGACCTGGGCGCTCAGCACTGAGCGATGCTCCCTGGGACCTCGTGTGCTGCTGAGCTCCAGCTGGCGTTGCTTTGATGACACTAGGTGGAGCTGGTTGCAGAAGTCATATTTTGAATGCTTTTGAGGTCAGAATTGGTGAGCTCACGGTTGACATGCCCCAGGGTGAAGCAGTCCTCTCGAGGAGGCCACCATAGTGTGCCTGAGGTCCCTGGGCATCGCTTGGGGACTGGCTCTGGCCAGGTGCCATTGCTGCACGGCGGAACGGGCAGCATCCTGCTCAGCAAAGATCGTTTCAGCAAAGAGTTGGCAGCTCCACGCAGAAAAAAAACAATTTCAACATCTGCTTGGGTTGCATTCAGTTTTCTAGTGTTTCGCTTTGTGGGTTGAATAATCTACTTCCTTCTTGCTCAGAGGAGGAGTTAATGATTTATGGGTCAACTGGCACAACTCTGCTCTCTGCAGAATTCAAACTTTTCTGCATGGAGCCATATCCGAGCATGTAGGTGTATCGTAACTCCTCCTTCAGCGTTGCGGTGCCTGGAGCCGGGGGGCTGGGCGAGGACAGTCCTAGCTTTGTCTTGCAAGAGCCGAACGTGCCGGGTCTCTCCATCTCCTGCTGCCAGACCTCCAGGTAAGACAACTTTGAGCCATACAGCTTTAGGCGATACTGCTCTTGGGAACTGGATTGGAGCTTTCTTGCAACTCTACAGGTACAAGGATTAGTAAATTAGATCAAGTTAAACCAAGAGCTGTAACAAGGACTGAAGGAAAGCCAGAGGAATGAAACAGCCACAAGAAGTGTTAGATTTAGGGCAGAAAGCATCAAGACAGGCTCTCTCGTTTCCCGGAGGAAGGTAGGACTGGGAGCGTACAGAACGTTGGGAGGGTTTAGGCTCATAAATGATGATTCTGGATAACAAAGTCAGAGAGGACTCTTGCTGATCTCTACGGGTGCTAAGTTAGTCCAAATTGCACTCAAATTCCATTTTGTAAAGCAGTTCGGTCTCCTGAATGACTTGTATGCTTTGTAGCTCTACTCCAGTTGACGTTATTTGCACAAAACCACTGTTTCATTCTGGTTAGATACTTCTCTCTCTCTGCATATAATTTATTGTTAGGGGACTGTATTGACTCTGGCAGGATTTAATCTATGAATTTGCCTCCAAGAGATTTGTTACTAAAACAAAACATTTTACCTGTAAGATAAGCTTCAGGGGACTTTTTCCATAAGGCATATATAAACTCATGGCCCTGCAGGTATTAATTTGGCTGGTTGGCCGGGCAGAGCACTATGTTGGCAATACAGTGTTTTTAAGTCAAACCTGACAAGCTACAAAGTATTTATGTTATGATTTGATTGGTGCTGTTAGTCTTTCTTTTTTTCCTTTTTTAAATTTTATTTTTAAATTTAAATCAAAAGCTGCATTCTCAAAAATGCAAATAAATGAGACTAGTGGAATAAAGCCTATGGGAATTGCTTAACATCTACAGTTGATTGTCCTGTTTACTTTGTATTTTCGTGTCTCTGGGTCTGGTCTGCTGGAGCCAGCCTTCCTCCCCCAAATCCAGCTCTGCCCCAGCAGCCCGGCTCCTCCACGCTGGGTCTCGGTCCCGTCGGCCGGAGAGGAGCCAGCAGAGGAGCTGCTCCGCTCTCTTGCAGAGTGTTGCAATAGCTCCTGCAGCTTCTGGTCCCCAGCCACGAACTGCTTAGGGATGGAGAAATGAGACCTGTCCCTATGAGCTACGGTTATCCTGAGTGTAAATACCCCCCTGCTATTTTTACAGATATTTGGCCTAGAAAAAAAATGTGGTAACCTCTGTGGGAACTCCTGACAGGGAGGCTGGAATAAAGAAGGATGCCAGCTTCGGAGCCGGGGAAGCAGAGGCATCACGCCGCTGTCCTCGGGTTATTCCTCGCCGCTGTTCTTGTGGCTGTCCAGAGTAAGTGAACACGAGGAGGGAGCGAGTCCGTCGGGATAAACTGAGATCCCTCAAAGGGAGACCT
>NW_009208077.1:8673-15040 GCF_000690835.1 Fulmarus glacialis
TTGCATTTCGAGAACATTGTAAATCTTTGTGATCAGAATCCATCTTCCTTTGCCTTTTTTTCCTTTCTGTGTAAAACGGCCGTAAAATTATTCCAGCTGAAAAAGATGCAATGATTTATACTAACTGGGGAAAGGAAACGGTTGATCTGGACTTTGTGACCAGCCTTTGAAACTGGTGGATGAGGTGTGAGGGGCGAGCAGGACCTCGTGGGTGATGGTCCTGCCCTGTCCCTGCCAGCCCCAGCCATCCCCGGTCAGACTGTGCTGCTCCTCTTTGTTTCAAGCTTTAGGGAGTTTTAAGGCCACCGAAGTGTCCTTGCGGGGACCTTCAGAGTAAATCAGGCCTGAACTCCCACTGCCTTTCCTCCCAGCATCTTTCTCATGGAGTTTCTGTCGGTAGGTGCCTGCGATGTTCCGCCACGTCTCCCATCTGCAGAACTCAAAGAGCAATACCATCACCTTACCGCATTTGCCTACAATTCAGTGGTGGAATATGCCTGTCGTCCAGGTTACGTGAGAAATTTTAAAGCCCGAAACGTTCTTGTTTGTGGAAGGAACAGGAAGTGGCACGGATCAAGGGAGTTCTGTATACGTGAGTATATTTTGCGTTGACTTTTGATTTTGTTTTTTATTCGCTGATGCTATCTGCTCATTTTTAGAGCCGTATCCAGAGTGACCTCATGGGATGGTGGGAGATGAGTGACCTGACGTGAAGCACCACTGCTAAGTGCTGGCAACGATGGCAGAAGCTGAAATCTGCTTTGATGCTGGCTGTGTTTGATTGCTGATTCAAAGAATGTTCTTCTGCTCAGGCACTTCGTAACTCTTGGTTCAAAAAAAGTATTTCAACTTTGCAGTAGGAGAATACTTTAGCTGTGAAGAAATGCTGTCGCGCTTGCCAGGATTACTGCAAAACCCCACTTAGACTGCAGAGACTGGCTGCAGGTCACGATGCGAGTCTTAACAGCATCATGAATCATGGAATAATTTAGGGTTGGAGGGGAAATCTGGAGATCTCTGGTCCATCCCCTTGCTCAGTATTGGAGGATTCTTCTGCTTTCCTGCTGCATTTTCCCGGTTCTTCAAGAAACTGAAATAAGAACTAACTCCAGTCCTGTTGTCCCCCAGCAAAGCTGTGCACCTACCCGGGAGAGCCGGCCAACGGCAGACTCGTCCTAGCAGAACAGTTCAGTTTTGGTTCATCAGTGAACTTCACCTGCAACACCGGGTAAGCCAGGAGGACTCGGGGCACGGGTCGTCGTCTTCCCCAGCAATTCTTCTGAAGTCTTTTCTTGCTAGATTAAAGCCTGTGCTGTCAGAAGCCTTAAAAAAATGCAGACTGTGATTGAGATATCTTTTAAGCTTTCCTCTGAGAGCTTCAAGACTGTCTGCGTTTTCTTAATCTCGTACTTTGAGGCAGTTCTTCCCGAACTCAAGTTCACTCTCCTGGCCCTTTCTAAACCATTTCCAATGTTTCAGTATCTTTCTGAAGAGGAGACATCAATACTGAACTCAGAGCTGTAGTGATAGCTACAGCTGGCTGATAAAGTAGACATTTTTCCTTAGAAACCGTGTAATTTTTTTTTTTAATTTAAAAATGCTTTTGTCAAAAGCCAGTGTGTCACTGAAAAAAAGACATTGATGGGAAATTTCTGATCGGTTGTAATTATGATAAGGAAGCCAAAACCATCCTGATGGTGATGTTACAGATAATACATCAAAACTGAATTTGTCAAGTAATTCCCTCTCCCCTCTTTCACACAGGTACAGACTGGTTGGAAATTCTCAAATTCAATGTGTAATTAAAAATGGGGTTGTTACATGGGACAGAGATATTCCCATCTGTGAGGGTAAGTAGAGTTCCTTAATTGATCTACCGCTTAAATGTTACTGGGGATGGATAAAGAAGCAGTTGTGTTGCCCTGCTGAGGACTTCAGCAGTTCGATGCATGGTGGAGTCTGGAAAGACATTTTTTCTTTGTGTTTTTCTTCCTGCATCATCCTGCAGAAAAAAATTATTTACTGCCTGGGAGTAAGGCAGCTGCATGTCAGACTGGTATATCCCAAAACCACTCAGCGCCCGGGTCAGAGCTCTGCTGCCTGTGGGCTGGCGTGCAACTCCCTGAGATCTGCCCTTAATTTCTGACCCTTCTGGCACTTCATGTTTCAATTTTTTTCTTACTAGACCTTTGGTTCAAAATGAATTAAGTTTTTTCTCTCTTGTTCTTCCTTCCCTCTACCATTTCTCCCCCCTCCCTCCCCAGCAATACCATGTTCACCCCCTCCAGAAATCGCTAACGGAGAGCACAGCGGAGCTGACAAAGAGCTCTTTGAATATGGAACATCTGTCACTTACTGGTGCCACACTGTCAAATGGGGAGAGAAACCTTTCTCGCTGGTGGGAGATGCCTCTATTTTCTGTACAACCACAGATAACATAAATGGTGTCTGGAATAAGCCAGCCCCGGAGTGCAAAGGTGAGCTGCTCCCATGCACGGGGCGAGGTGCGCGCTTGCAAGCTCGCCGGGGCACTGCAGCAGCACCAGCCGTAGCCCCTTCTCCGCGGCCTGCTGCCCGGCCTGCTAAAGCTGTTTCCTTCCTTGGAGCCGTCTCTCTCCTTTATGTTGCTGGCATCGCCTCTTGCAGGTGAGACCCTCCGAGTTTGGTAGCAGTAACAGGAATTGGGATCTCCCATCGCAGGGACCGTGGCTGCTCACAGTCACCACGTCAGCAGGGGACGCGGGAGTGGGATTTTATTAGCGTTCGCAGACCAGATGATGCATCTTGCCTGCCGGCCTGTGTAAAACATAATGCCTGCAAGGAATTCGGAAAGCTGCTGTGATGCCTGCTGCCTTTCCTATGTTCTTTTTCCACTTTGCCTTAATAAAAAGTGCGAAGTAAAAGAATACTGTAATATGGAGCAAGGAATTCAAAAATATCACGTCAGCTTGCTACCTTGTCATGTCCATTTTCAGCCTTTTTGGTGAACACATCTTATGCTACGGGAATGTTTTTAATACCCTCATCTCCCCTCTTGAGCATAACTGCTGATTTCCTAAGTGGTGGCGTTTCCCTGACGCAGTGGTTAACTGTGAGCATCCGAACGTGGAGAACGGGAAGCTGCTGAGCGGGTACCGGGCTGAGTACACCTACAGAGACACCGTCGTGTTCGACTGCAACTTCCGCTACGCCATGAACGGCAGCGATGCATCCACGTGCAAAGAAAATGGCCTCTGGGACCCTCCGCTGCCGCTCTGTCAGCTCAGTAAGTGCGGTGGAGCGAGCGCTCCACCGGGCCCAGCAGCTTTGCTTCGGTGGGGTTCCCACCCATCTAAGAAAGCATTAGGTCGTCAAATTGATGGCTCCAAGATTTTTGGGTGGTTTTTTTTTTTTGGCTAATCTCTGTAGCACTAAGGTGACTTTAGGAATTTATGACTTGGGGCCATAGAGACTAAAGCCTTGTCCCATTCAAGCTGGTGGGCGTTTCTCAGTAGAATTCAAAGGGACTAAATTAACCTTGCTAAATATTTTTAAAGTTTGTTGGTAAAGCCTCAGACAGTATAAACTTTATTAGAAATTACATCTCACTATAAGAGTGCAAATTACCATGCGGGCTGAAATTATTCCTATGTTTTCATTCGTCTCCTTTGCATTCACTCTTTAGTATTACTGAACTCAGACGATTAAGCGCGTCTCAGAAAGAGCAACGTGAGCCCACGATTTTTCCCCAAATTCTCTCCGTTATGTTACATACCGTTTTGGGCCTCACTGATTTATCACTGGCAATGTCCTTGAATTCATATTTCATTCCTAGGTAGCTGTGATGACCCTCCAGATGTGCGTAATGCTGTTAAAGCAAAACTTGCTGGCAATTTGTTTCCCGTGGAGACTGTCGTTACCTACGAGTGCAGGGAGGGCCACCAGTTCAGCCCGGGAGAAACCACCCGGCACATTAAGTGTCTGCCAGATTTTACGTGGAGCGAAACTCCACATCCTTGTGAAAGTAAGTGTGTGTTCCTTTGGCTTACTTACCCTTGTGATCTGGCAAAATTATTACCGAATGAAGAAACTGTACGTGGTCTGCTGTTGTGCAGATCTCAGGGTGGGGGAGAGAGGGGGGGATGCTCTGGGTGCCCAGCTTGGCGTGTCTCTGGTCTTTGCTGTGGCTCTTGAACTCCTTTGATTTGTTCCCCAGCCACAGGATTTTCTCTGCTTTGTTTACCAGCTATGCCTTCTAGTCCCTTGAACCTGTGGAAAAAGTCATTGCAGTGTTGAGGGCCCCTTGCTCCATCCAAGGGGACGTTGCAGTTGCAGAGTCCCTTGCAAGCACCCCGTCCCCCAGGAGTGCCCAGGGATGGTGTTGGGGCAGATTTAGTGTTGTGATGTGTCTTTGTCTTACAAAGCATTCATCCTTCTGGTTATGATGAATCTGCTGTCATCCAGACGGCTTTTGGTTTCACACTTGCTAATGTTTGGCATTTCTCAGGAATTCATTGCCCAAATCCAGACATCAGGAATGGAAAGCCCTTACATGTATGGGAAGAGAAAGACAATTATGTGTACGGAGACAGACTGGAAATTACGTGTAATGATGGCTATGCTTTCAAAGGTCATAGCAATAACATTGTGCTTCAGTGTACAAGTGATGGGAGATGGGATCCAGCACTACCGGAGTGCGCTGCAGGTAGGCGAGAGTTGGTGAAGCACGTTGACTTGGCAACTACTTATTTTTGACTGCAGAGGTTTGGGGCACTCCATACAGCGTAGTTGTCTGCTGACATTTGCAGAAAAATCTACATGTGGCCTTAGACGATGGTAGTAGTAGCCACAGAGAATTTTGCTCCACTGCCACGTATCCCCAGATCTAGTCCTCCTGTGTTAACTTGGAAGAAATAGGCAGCAAAAGGTCCAGATGGATCATTATATTGCCTGGGGATTGCTGTGGGAAAAGTACGGGGGTTTGCCAGGGGGCTGAGCTAGTGTCTGGGGAGGTGGGATGTGAAGGGTTGGGTGTTGGTAGCTTTGAGAGGCTTAGGAGGTTCCTAAGAAGGCTGGGAGATATTTACCCAGCTGGAAGGGGATGTGGTTTGTGCTTTGGACAGCAGCTCGGCTGGTTTGCTGACATGAGGCTTGCGAGCAGAGGACGTTCTCTATGCATTTCCCCTCTCAGAAGAAAATGCAACAGCATAAATAACTGACCCTGCTGAAACTAATAACGTAGCAATGGGGCACCGTAGCAATATCAGGGAGGCGCTGGAAGCGGCCTGAGCCCAAAAGTCGGGAAAACCTTGCCAGGAGGAAAAAGCCTGCTCCACCTCACAGAGCAGCCAGCATTAGAGCATGGACGATTCCTTGTCCTGGCCCTACGCTGCCTGTGAGGTGCTCAGCAACCTCACGAGTGCGGCTCAGTGGGAAAGCAGGACCTGCAGCCCCTGGGATGATAACGGTGTGCGGTGCCGAGAGCCCCGAGGGGAGGCTCGGCCAGGCACGGACCCAGCTCTGCAGCATGTGCCTTTCCCAACAGCCTCAGAAAAATCTGAGTGTGGAAGCAGAAACTCCTTTAGAGTTACAAAGGAAGCGTTGAGACCTGCATTTGGATGATAGTCACCTTTTTTTCAGGGTTCAGATGTTCCTGCTAACTGTCTTCTCCATAGAAAGCATCTTCACTGGAGTTCTTTCTGAAAATACATGACATCCTTTATTTTCCATTGTTTCTAGAACCTCGTTGCCCAAAGCCAGATACTGCTAACGGAAGAGAGATTTATAAAAGCAAAAATGACTATGTGGTTGGGACCCGACTGAGGCTGGCGTGTGATTCGGGCTATGTCCTCAGGGGCCAGGACTCGACCGAGTGTCAGGCTGATGCAAGCTGGGCTCCCCCGTTACCGGTTTGTGATAAAGGTATGTGTAACGTGGTGCTGAGAAGAAATCTCGTGCACCAGTACTCAGAAACAGCAGTCAGTAGGTAACCTGCCTTCAGCATCTGCTTCTGGGGAACGGGACGATGATCGCCGGCTCATGGGCTGAAAGTGTTGAGGTGTCTTCTCCCTGGAGATGTGACCCAGGTGGGAGCTGAGCGAGAAGTGGGAGCCTCGAGCAGGTGTAAGACAAGAAGCCAGGCAGCAACTTCATGTGAATTTGCCACACTACAAACATGGAGTTAACTCTTGTACTGATTTCCCAGAAGCAATTTTGATTATCACCTGAGTGTGATAACCGTGCATTTCTTTTCTCATTGATTCCCTTTATTCCACAGTCTGTGGCCCCCCTCCACAAATCACCAACGGGCAGCACTCCGGCTCGGGACGGGAGCAGTTCCCCTACGGTGCAGAGGTGACGTACAGCTGTGCGGAGGGTCTGTCCCTCA
>NW_009208078.1:0-2709 GCF_000690835.1 Fulmarus glacialis
CCAGACCCTAACTACCTACACCAGGGGCTTAAGTGGCCCTCACGATAATTAATACCAGGGACAATAAAAGAGATAGATACTTTTACTGTTTCATTTTCTCATTTTCTCATATTTTTCTCCCTTAGCAAATGCTTCAAATATCTGTGTTGTGAAGAGCAGGATTTTTTTGTTCATTTGTTGCTTTTTTCTTTTTTCTTTTTTTTTTTTTCACCAGTGATCTCCTAGACTGACCAGGTGATTCACAATCCCTCAACAGCTTCAACAGAATCTATTTTGTCTGGTATAGCATCACAGTGCATCATATAGACATCGACTATGGATGAGTACAACAGTCAACTGACCAAACGACTGAGACCAGCATCTGAATGAGGAGGTGACCTCTATGAAACATGACTTCACTAAAGAACACTTAGACAAAAGGCCTGGTTAAATGCTTCTTTAAGTATGTTCAATGTGTGAAGAAGCATGGGACAGCAGCTAGGCAACTGGTCAAGAAGCGTCCTTCCACCTGTTGCAAAACCAGCACTAGCATACTACTCACTGAAGACAGAGTCCAGAATCTGCGTTATCTTGTCAGGGAATATCAGTGCAAGTCATTTCAATGTGTAGAAACTAAGCTTGAGGTAAACTGACTCTTGCAAGTCAAGCACAAGACCATTCAGAGCAAAGGAAAGAAGCATGTGAAAATTAAAGAGGCTTTTTAAAATGGTTTAAGAAACACTACCCTTTCTCTTGAGTAGAAAAAACAGCCTAAATGTATATCCTGGTTTCGGCTGGGATAGAATTAATTTTCTTCCTAGTAGCTGGTATAGTGCTGTGTTTTGGATTTAGTATGAGAATAATATTGTTGCTAAGTAGTGTTTACACTAGTCAAGGACTTTTCGGCTTCCCTTGCTCTGCCAGGGGCACAAGAAGCTTGGAGGGCACATAGCCAGGACAGCTGACCCAGCTGGCCAATAGGGTATTCCATACCATATGACATCATGCTCAGTATATAAACTAGGGGCAGTTGGCTGGGGGCAGCAATATCTGCTTGGGGACTGGCTGGGCATCAGTTGGCGGGTGGTGAGCAGTTGCATTGTGCATCACTCATTTTGTATATTCTATCATTATTATTATTATTTTCCCTTCCTTTTCTGTTCTATTAAACTGTCTTTATCTCAATCCATGAATTTTACATTTTTTTTCCAATTCTCTCCCCCATCCCACTGCGGGGGGTGCAGGGAGTGAGCAAACAGCTGTGTGGTGTTTGGCTGCCTGCTGGGTTAAACCACAACACAGTAGCAGCTCTGCTTCCAAATTTTCAACCTGCAGCAGGATTTCCTGGGGAAATAATAGCATACTATTAAATTCTAAAACTTGCTATTGAAAGTTAGAGGCCTGTTTCCTTAGCCTGCTTACTCTAAGTCCTTGAAAGCAATATGATGTCTTCAGCGCTACTATTGTATTTTCCTTCCAGTTCTGTCATTGCAATATTGAACAAAAGAAGAATTGTTCCCTGGGACGGTCTCTTATGCTTTACTTAGAAACCTTGCAAAATCATACAAACCTGTTAATATATCACAACCGTATTCAAACACAATTATAATCTGCAACTTAATGGAGAAGCAGAAAGTCATGCACACATTTAGAGCCATTTACTTTTCATTTGTCAGTATTGCTGTAGACACTAATTCATCTTTTTGTCATTCACTCTTGGCATAAATGGTGAAGATGTTATAGTTTTGTTCCACTAATTCAGTTATCTTTACAATGAAGCTGGAAGGGAATATTTAGAACTCAGGATTGTCATGAAAATTGCCCAGAGGTCATACATCTCATCTGCCAGTGAGAGCTTGCTTGTCTGACATTCCCTAATGGGCCTTTTATTCATAAGATTTCAAGCAGGTATTGAATTGTACTGCTTTGCCACCACTTCCTTTTCTGATACTTTTTCCTAGAGAGTTTCTATTCTTTTGTCCTTCAGAATCTAAACTTTAATTAAAAAAAAAAAAAAAAAAAATTATATTCATTGGAAATGTATGATTTATTTATGTTGCTATAATTACCTTGATGTGAAACACTATTGGAAACATATCTGATTTTAGCTCCCTAGAGATAGTTAATTGTGTTTCCTTCGGTGTTTTCATCTCATTCATTGTTATCTTCATCTAGCCACATCAAGATAAAAAAATCCATGCTCCAAGCCTTCAAGAATATTTCATGAAGAGTGATAATGAGTTAGCTATCTCAGTCCAAAAAGACGTCTACAAATGCAGCAAAGACATAAATTATGTCTGCATTAGAAAAGACACCCACCTAAGTGAGTGTTTCCCTTACCCGCAAGCCAAATGAAGTGGAGAAGTTTGTGTCCACCCAGTTCAGAGTTTTCCCTTCTAGAGCCAGTTGTTGTGTTCACGGTACCTGGTATAGTACCTGTCCCATGTGCGTGACTAAGATGCCTCATTATAGAACAGATCATGTGAGCTGTCCACATTCATCCTTGACTCTTCTCTGGCACTTGACTATATGTACTCGGTGTATTCAGGGCATCTAAAATTAGAGCATTTACTGTAGAGTAACAACACATCCCTCTACAGGACACTAGGGTTGCCATGGTCCATTGGAAATGGACCAGCGAAGAAAAAAAGGCAGAATTATGAGCATGCTTTAGTATCTCATTCAGTAAATATCTGTTGTTGTTTGGGTTTTTGTAGTTCCCTCCCACCC
>NW_009208079.1:0-14378 GCF_000690835.1 Fulmarus glacialis
AGCCCTTCACCTCGGTGGCTTCGAATGAAGTTGCAATCTAATGTGATTTATCACTTTTAAAAGCATTCATAGTGATGAGACCAGGTAAGATAATCAAGCCACAACTAACAGATGTTTTAGGGTCACAAGACTGCTAACAACACTAACCCTGTCAGTGTTTAATGTCAGCTGCTGGAGAGATGCCAAACCTACAACAGGGGTCACAAACACCCTGAGGCTAACCACAGCATAGCTTTCATGTATGTAAACTGGCAAACATGGGAAATGTCCGATGTGAAAGATAAAAGAAGGGCCACTATTCATATGTGACCTGGACTCCATCAAAAAGAGAAGAATGCATTCCTATCACACATTCTGGTGACCACATCTACCTGTACCATTGGATCACAAACAGTCAGTCACAGATTAACCCATGAACTGCTGTGACGGTCATCTGAGAGAAGGTACATTTTGAATCATTTCATAGAATCATAGAATCATATAATGGTTTGGTTTGGAAGGGACCTTTAAAGGTCATCTAGTCCAACCCTCCAAGGACATCTTCAAAACCCCTTCCAACCCGACCTTGAATGTTTCCAGGGATGGGGCGTCCACAACCTCTCTGGGCAACCTGTTCCAGTATTTCACCACCCTCATCGTAAAAAATTTCTTCCTTATACCTACTCTGAATCTGCCTTTAGTTTAAAACATTACCCCTTGTCCTATCGCTACAGGCCCTACTAAAAAGTCTCTCCCCATCTTTCTTATAGGACCCCTTTAAGTATTGAAAGGCCACAATAAGGTGTCCCCAAAGCCTTCTTTTCTTCAACCCAAGCATCTAACAGAATGCTCTACCGGGTACTTCATACTTGCTCTGTATATGAACAAATACAAGTTTGAAAGACACAGAACTAATTTCCTAAGTTCCTTCACAGGCAAAGCCAGTACTCACCTTGATAAAAGCAAGCCTGAAGAACTACGAATCCTGTCAATACCACTGCACCAAATAAGCATTAGTTCAGTACAAACAATTTGGTAGGTAAATTTGTAAACAGAATGACCATGCTCCAGCAGAGCAGATGTATGGCCCACATCCAGGGAAGCATTTAGTACAACCAACATGATCTTCAAATTTATTCCTGTTTTGGCCATTTTCAAACCTGAGCAAACCAGTCAACTCTTTTGGTAGGAAAATGAAAGCTTTCTATGAAAAATTCTCATTTTGCATACGTCCTAGAAAAAAGTAGTTTAAAGTAAAAAAAGAAACAAAAAAAGCAACCAAAGCTGACCTGTTTTTTCTAAGGGGAAAATGATTTGGAATTTACTAATTCCTTTGCTATTCCCTAACTCCTTGTTCCCTTTTTATGTTTTGTTGCTGAAAAATCAAGGAAGAGGATGCAGGGGCTGAGAAATCAGTAAAACCATAAGAAGGTGTGTTTCAAAATTCTTTTATTTAAAGAATAAAATCTTATTTTAGAGAAAACATAAGTTAAAATTAATTAAAATTTTACTAGTTCTGCAAATAATTCATCTGCCATAAAAACTGACCTGGCATGGCTTAATGATCTAATCAACAAGTGCATACATTTATCCATATGCTTGTACATATGTTTATTCTTACATACACCCAGACACTGTATTGCTCCATACTGAATGGATTATAAGATTCATTCAGGTGTTATTTGGTTTGTCTTTTTCCTGCTAATGCAATACATCTGAATAGCTAGTGAAGTGTCAGTTAAAGTGGTGTAAAATCAAATCACAGGACAACATCATTAATCTGAATGGAAGTTTTTCGAAAGGTGCAGAATACAATGTGGAAAGTAAAGATTCCTTAGTCCTAGCCTCACTATTATTGGACGAAATTTTGATCTATAAATCACAGGGACATGCTCATTTTTGACAGCAGCAAGCTACCAGATAGTTTCAGTGATAATGTACGACTTTTTACGAAAAAAAAAAGAAAAATTCTGCTTGGGTACGCTAACTTGTCCCCTGAAAGATGCAAGTTCAGGCAGCAGATGAAATCATTTTCCCTATGGAGGAAGTAATTGCTGGGAAACAGCTAGCAGTATGTTTGGAGGGGGCTTCTTCACTCTAGTAGTCAGACAAGTAACAGAACTGTTACACCTCTGAGGTGTTTCTCTTCCCATGAAGGTCACCATCAATGGGAAAAAACCAAAAAGCTTTAAAAAGTAGAGTAAAATAACTCTCCAGGCAACTCTATAAAAGATGTTTATCTCTCTTCTTTCCATGTTATTCTTTATTCTGGACTTACTTTCATAATCAGAACAAAAAAAACTTCCAGCAACACGTGGCTTAATGTAAACTACTTCAACAAATATTTTCCTTTCCCTTTAGATTCAACTATCAGAAAAATACTTACTTTTTTGATCAAAAAAAAAAAAAAAAAAGCAACTGGACAGCTTTGCCTTCTTCACACTTGCATGTAAAAGGGAAGTTTGATATATGTACTATGATTGTGCCACCAGCATTTCAGCAATGGGCACATATCAGTTCCCTTTCAGATAACAGCACCTTCTTTTGTCCAACAGAACAAACTCATAAATAATTCACCACCTTCTGTTGATACAGAAGAAATAGGAGCATCCCAGACAGCGGAATTTCCATCAAGTGGCACATTTAGAAAACAATACATAGAGGCACAAGAGAACGATCTTAGTCATTTACATACTTACATTTTGAATATATTTAGAAAACAGAAAAGATTAGGATGCCAAAACCAATTATCTGGAATCCACAACTTGTTGAAATAGCTACCCACAAAGATGCAGAGCTGCATGAGTAAAAATGAGAGAGAAGAAAAGTGTGCATGTAGGATAATAAAACAGCTAAGAAAAGGTCACAAGGCAACAACGCAGCAAAAGCATTTATTGTGAACATTAAAGGAAAGTGACTCCTTTTTGAAGTTATTAAGGTCACTTCAACCTTAATTGCCCAAATACTCTGTCTGTGGCAGATGAGAGAGATGTCTCATTACTCAGCGAAGCTTATGGCATAAGCAGGAGCAGGTAAAGTACTGTGAAACTTGAACCCTCTTGAGCTTTAATAAGTATTCACGGTTAAAGAGTATACTTTGAATAAAATTTAAAGCAGGGGTGGGGCCTGAATCTTACTAAAACTCCAACACATGCTCCCATAGCATTCAGAGGTGGTGAAAAGATCAGTTCTCTTTCCATAATTTTAGAAGACTGTTCTGAGACATCTCTATTTTTGTGATTCCCTGACCCCCTCCTACTACCACCCTCTCCTAACTTTTTCATCTTATCTGTTTCCTCTTGAAGGAAATGCTACTTTACTCTACTTTTTTTTTTAGAAATATATGTGTACACTTTGATAATTTAGAAGCCTGCTGGCTACAGGACTATTAAAATGCATTGGCTCTGAATGAATGCAAAAGCAATGACAAGCACTGCTGACCCATCCCAGGAAGGTCAGACATGATAAATGGGCACTAAATTCCCACAGAAATATTTTTTTCGGTTCTACTGCATTGGCTTTTTAAACTCTTTACAGCAAAGATGCCTCAGAGGAGAGAGGGCTGTAGAAAAAGTACATCCAGGTAGTACAAAAATGTCATTACCATGCAATAGTGACTAATTCCAATACAATCTGAGGGATGTCCTCAAAAGCAGAGAAGTAAGTTTGAGTAAGCTTTATTTTTTCAGGAACTTGGATCAATTGCTCTTCCTATGGCTGTCCCCACTTAGAAAAAACAAGGGAATGCACAGGGAATGTACACCTACTCCCAGGAAGAGATAAAGAAGGAGGTAGCTGACAATACTGTCATATGCACAGAAAACATGAATGTTATGAGGAAGAAAAAAACTGCATGTCTAAGAGGGACTTTTGATAGTTGTTGTCTTTTAAAGAAAGTTGTTCCTTTACGTTTTTATCAAACAGGTTTTTCTTAGTCCTATATCCAATAACGTGGGAGATTATCTTCCCTTCCCTTGGTGGAATAGAGTAAGGGCAAGGGGAGATCTCAATGGCATCAAGTGCACGGCAGGGTGGATTCTCTGTTAAGGATCTAGTATGTACTCTGTGGCTTGTGAGCCACGTACTTATCCCCAGTATTTTCTTCAGCTGTAGGAGGGAGAGAGGAGGAAAAAGGCAGAGTACCTGGGCAGAGCGAGTTATGAACACACTCAGGGGTGTTGCTCGAGGCCGGGCATGGCAGCTCTCGATGCTGTGCTGAAGAACTGACTGGTAAAGTTCCAATCAAGACAAAGACTGATCTTTGATTCAGGTTTTAATCTTGACTTGAATCTTCGATTCAAGTTTTAATGTAGGGATGCATGAGTAGGGTCACAGTGAGTTTACCCATTCTTTTTTGAGAAGATCAGGAAATCAAAGCTTCAAATGCACTTCTCTCTCTCCACTTAAAAATCTGGAAATGGGAACATGACAAAATGCAGTGTCCTTGTCTCTTCCTTAGGCAGTGAGAGATGATGATTAGTCATCAGCGAAATCACAGGAAAACTTCCTATTGATAATCTTCACATTTCCATGAATGTTGTTAACTCTGCAATTGTTTTATGAGAAAAAAGAAGTCAAATATAGTCAAAAGAAAGGTATACAAATGGATTTGGTTTAAAAAATATATTTTCTTCAGAAAACATATAGAAACTTCAACTCAACTTGAGCCTCAGCTTAACTCAAACTCTGTGCGAGCAGAGGTTTGCAACACCCATCTCTGTCACAAGGCTTATTGTCCATAACTCACTGCCTCAAAGATCTCCTCCCTTCTTATACAGGCATTTCAGCCGTGGCATCATCTTAATAATAATAAAGGATGTCAAAAACTATCAGAGTGCTTTCCTAAAGGTGAAGGGATGAAGAGACAAGAGCTTCTTTCTTTGTATAAAATACAATTTCAGAGGTTTGTAGGCATTACCAGGCTTAAAAGGCAGAAATCTTAAAATTATTTCTGCTAAGTGGACATTAATTTGATGTGCATTGTCTTGTTGACAAATGCAGCTAGTCATAGAAGCTGTATTCTCCTAATTGCAGAACCGACGGTCAGCAAATGATTCCGTATTTTCCTTCAACTTAACTTCTTCCTTATTAGAAAGCAGAGAAAGCTGAGAAAATAGGGATTCTTCAGAAAAAAAAAGAATCTTCCAGACAAACTCAGACATGGAATTTCAGACATAATAAATTAGAAACAGTCCTGTTGAGAATACCTATCACCTCCAGATCACCCAGGGTCCTGAGCTCTGCCAATGTA
Source organism: Fulmarus glacialis (assembly GCF_000690835.1). Lineage (NCBI taxonomy): Eukaryota > Metazoa > Chordata > Aves > Procellariiformes > Procellariidae > Fulmarus > Fulmarus glacialis. The sequence continues at coordinate 5,231 of NW_009208079.1, forward strand.
CAAAACAAGTAGCATACACAGGAGAACACAGAAGTACTCTCATTAGCAAATCAATACAGCAAATGGATGAAGTTTTCTGACTTTAAAATTAATGGTGGAAGTCCACATCATTAACTTGGAATGGGATTTTCTATGGTCTGTAGTCTCAAGCTAGTCTTCAAATGTGCATCAATAGTTGTGAAGAAAAGCTGAAGGCCAGTATATAAATTTTAACCCATTATAGGTACATCCAGCTATATCACTAATAACAAAGGCTACCCTTTTCTTCATTTTTCCAACAGGGCAAAATACATACGAGCAACTCTTATTTCACGTAAAAGGAATACCCTACCAAGGCTTCTACTAATAAAAAGTTAGCTTCTTTCATTATTTGTTTTAAATTGATGCTATTAGATCATTACCTGATACAGAAATTAAGGTCATCCTTTATCCTGTATGTTGCTTTGAGAAATAGAAATATTTTCAAGCAAATGTAACGTTCTAACAAAGATTTTCATGTCACCACCCACAAAATCAGTCCATGCAATCAGTTCATCTACAAAGCTTTAACAAAAAAGGGGGGGAAAAAAAGAAGGAGAGACAGAGGCAGAGAGAACTGTCCCTGCATATATAAGGAATTATCAAAGTCAAAAGCAATCTTTAATGCTGAAGCTCCATTCTTGGATCCTGAAGAAACTGCTTTGAAGTTAGACCAAGTATTAGACCATGAGGACCCAAAGTAGGCACTGGGAAATGAAATTATTATCTCTGAGTTATTAATATGACACTTTTCTTTAATGTAGTTCATTTAATGCTTTTTTTAATACAAAAGTTGAAATAATCCCATCATTCAGTTAAAAGAATAAAACTACAGCAGTTACTGTAACTGTTTTTTTGCCCAGCTATAAAGCAAAGGAATTAAAGAAATATCAGGCATTTAAAAGTTCAGCAGCTTCATTACATTTCTGAAGCTGGCACAAGGTATATTTTTATCCAACTGACAGTAATTACTTCAGTACTAATTTCAGGTTGCATGATTCCACTGCTGTACCATGCTTCCACAAAAATTTGCAGTGCTTACATGATCAGATCACAAAGGAATGGTCTCTTAGCTTCCAACACCAAATACAGAAAAAGAGCCAATATATCACACAGTTTTCCATCTAGTAAAGACGAGATTAGGATTTGGATATGCTTCTTAGCTACTTTTCATCTTATAGCCATTAGAAAAATTCCATATGGTGTATAAGAAACTGTTAAGAAATTGCACTATATCTTTATGTAACTTGTCAATGGTGCATAGAGCTCTGCACGAATGCTAGAGATGAATGCGAAGATCTGCAGCAGTGGGAGTTGCACTCCCTCTACACTGCCTGATGGAAACAAGCAGGAAAAAAATAAATTCGGTGCCACAGTCAAGAAGGAAGGAAAAGAACTAAAGTGCCCTATTCTTGTCAGATTTCAATACTATAAATTTTAAGCAAAAGCAACTTCCTCTAAGTCAGTTATCAGTAAACTATCAAGGGGGAAATATTGTAAAGATCTATTGCAGTAAACAGCTTGCTTTCTCCCCTCTTCAGGAGAAGTTAGCACAGTCCCCAGCGCCTGATCCTGCCATATGGAGGAAACACAGAGTCCTCTGTCAGTTTTTGTACCATGAGCCTAATAGGAAACCTGGTTGGCACCAGGGACACATTTCCTATCTCCAAACACCATCCTTCCCTTCCCTTGGGCAGAGGCTAAAGCAAAAGCACTGCTAGAGCCTCCCAGGGACTGGGTGGTAGAAGCCCCAGGTGAGATCCCAGCAAGGCAGCCAGCTCCAGCTGGCACCGCAACTTTCGGGAACTGCCTCAAGAAACCCAGGAGAGCCGTCTGTGCAGAACAGACCCGACTGTGAACAACTCTGCAAGAAGACCATTGGAGTACTATATGTGGAGATTCTCCTTAAAAACTGCATGACCTTTACAGTTACTTCACACTATACAACCACCATACTGCATGAAGAGATAATCTATTAGCATTTAAATAACGATAATTATATTAACCAAGACAGCTAGCGAATTAAGGCTCTCATCAGCAGTGGTATTCAATAGAAACCATTTAAAATAAATTGCACAGTTCAGAAAAATCCCACTCTTGACTCTGAGTCCAGACTGGGTCTGCTACAGGTTCAACATTTCCACTTATAAAGATGCCATTTTGCTTCATGAAACTCGTCTGCTATTTATGTCAACAAGAATATTAATAAGTTATTATTGACTCATCTCCCAAAGGTGCTGGGAAGTGAAATAACCATTTGAGAGGTACTTTGAGATCATAAAAAGATGATCAATTTTTCCAATTTAACATACTTAGTGCTCACTCTGATGCATGCATCTTATTTTATACAGATAAACTCATAAAAATATACAAACTCCTGTCTTTCTTTTATTTATATCTTCAGTTGTATACTGCTAAAATATATATGGCATACAGCTTTTTCTCCAAGCAGTGTGGAACTGCATGACATAATTAAATAGGACTAGCCAGGCAGACCAAATAGGCAGAGCTTAATAGCAAGAGCAGTCAGTATGTCATGCATGTTTGACCAACACAAAAAGATGGAGAGAATCACTTCTCAAAAAGCATCTCATTTTTTTCCTTATCAGCTAATGAGTTTTAGCCTCAGGACTCATTAAACTAAAAGCTAATCCATGTTGCCTGTTCCAAGTTAACTCTCCACATGCATGATCTTCTGCAGGTCACCCTACAGTAAACATCGGGCAGTTCAGGGATGATTATCTCTCACTGAAAGATAACTGCCCTATGCCACACATAAGGAGAAGACGACGCCAACAGGCATGTACCTCACAGAGCTGACAGGTGGTGACGCAACATTTGGTCTCTCTTGTTTCGTTTCACTAAATGTTATGACACACAGCACAGGCCAACTCTTCTGAATTTGTCAGTAATTAGCAAGATGACAGTCAAATCCCGAAAGTTCCTCCAAATTACTTCCAAGCATAGATAAAGAAGCAAAGAGTGAAGTCTTACCTGTGCAAACTTCTTGCTAATCACAACTGAGAAACAAAACAACAAACCCAAAACATTCTCAAAAACTAACTTGATCACAAGTCATGAAAAAGAGTTTGAACTTGGTAAAAAATTTCTAGACAATCTGTTGATAAACAGAAAAAATATGAAGTGAAAGTACTTGCTGTGCAATGAGTAAAAAATTGCTCTTGCTTCTTGCCCTCCAAAGTCCTCAAGTACAACTTATTCTGTATATAACCTGACGCAAATATATATTCAGGAAGGACTAGAAATGAAGGCCTGACGCAAATATATATATTCAGGAAGGACTAGAAATGAAGGAGATGAGACTTTCCCCCCCTCCCTCTTTGTATATTGGCATATTGGATTTTCTATACATCTCAGGCAGAGCAGACTCCTCCACGCAAAGGCCATGAGGGTAGGGATTGCATCTGCTCAGATACGTTCTTCTCCAAGGAGTAACGGTGAAGCAGCACCCTTGTTTAGCAGTGTTGGCAGCACTACAGTGTCAGTAGCGAAGTAGTGCAGAGAAAGAAAATACTTGTGTGGAGTCTGTTAATGAAGGAGATCAGAAAACGCCAGTATCTTTACATCCACTCTCAGTTATTCTGACAACTGTGATCAGAAGTAGCAGCAGCACAAAGCCAAGAGAAATTAATGGTCAAAAATAAAGACAAGCAGGCAGATGACCTCGACCAGAGGTCATTGATTGGTAAAACCATACTAGAATACATGAATACCTGGGGGGCGGGGGGAAGGGAGAGTCTTATTTTTGGTTTTTTTGCCTGGATTTGCACACACAAACACTATTTCATACTTTGCATAAGGATAAATCCTTAGAAGTAGAAAGGCAGTTATTGAACAGAACAATCACTTGTTCTCCCTGGGACACCTGAGGGTACCACCCATATTTACCTTATTTTTACTACTTATTTATACAAAGGGGACTGTGTTAACTACCGTGACTGAGGAATACCCACTTCAGAACATCCTACAAGTTAGCAATAAGGGTGTTTATTTGTACTTTTATAGAAGAGAATATGGAACAGAATACCCTAAACAAACACTGCAGACATTAGCTTCAAGAAAAAAAGCAGTTCTCATCCCTGAAGTGCCTTCCAGGACCGAGCAGTATCCACTTGATGACAGACATCAAACCATGGTAACCAGTTTAGTCTCCAGTCCCTGGGCTAGATGAGGCAGGGCAGGTCCACTGAGCCCCGTAGTATTTCATGCTCTACAAAAAGGGCAACTCCTCATTTCAAAGGTTTTGGTTTCTGCTAATATAAAGCAGTGAAAATGTGTTACAGGACAGCAAATCTATGTCTATGTCTGAACAGAGCAATGTGACTCATGGATGCCAGAAAATCTCACTATCATGCACCGCTGTACAGTTTGCATCATTTTTCATTTGCTATCACATGCACTCTAATAAGATCATTTCTGCTTCAGTTTCTTGAGTAGGAGTTCCCTGAGGACTGGATTTCATTATCAGTTTTGATGGCTGAACGCTTTCAACCTTCAGCTTACATCCAGACAAAACATACAGTGAAGAATAATACAATAAATGTCCTGTCATTACTTACTAACAAAGTACAATGGTCTAGTCATTGTATGCTTTTCAATTTTACAGAATACGTGGTTATGTTATGCATCACAGTCCTTATTTTTTGTATTTCTCATCTCAGTCATTTAAAAACCATTAGCCAAATCCCCACATTCCTAAAGTCACTTTAAAAACAATTATTTTGAAAATAAATTAATTCTAAATTCCTTCTATGTACTTGTGATCTATCACGCCTTTCGAGTTCAAATATCTTAGGTTTTACATACAGATACAAGGGTTTCATTTTGGAAACTCAGAAAGGAGAGTATGGGAACTGGGACTTCACTAAAGACCATAATTGCTGTTTTTAAAGAACAAAGTGTGGTGACAATTGCCTCTTGTTTCTTTGCTTACCAAAGGATTCCAGTCATGTGTAGGTTTAATCCAACCAAACCCTCAATTAAACAACAAAATTCAAAACAGGAGTCCAACCAAATGGTAGAGTATAAATGCGTATCAGAGACACAACCTGTTATAAAAAATAATGTCCAGAGTAAAACTGAGACACTCTGAGTTGAAACTATAATTATTAATCTGTGGAACAAATATCTTTAATGTTGTGAGTAAATCATTCAGCCTTTCCCTCCCCACAGTAACAGAGAGAGACACTCAAATATGAGACAAGGAGGAGATACAATGCTAAACTTACGCGTATTTTTCCTCTGAACTTTTGCATATTTTTCAAGAAGAGGATATTAAGACATCTTCCTCAAACAAATATTTGAAGGATATTGTGAATAAGCTAACTCAAAATATTTTGGCCCTTAAATTTTGAGAGGTAGATATTGCTCAGATACCCAACAGCACATTAATCTGGACACTGACCTCAGAAATAGAGGTCTGCGCTCCAATTTCTCCCCTGACTTTGTCCATTCTAGCATGTGGAATGTCTCTCCCTGTCTCTCCAATCCCCCTCATGAAAAGGCTATGCTAGAAAAACATATTTTTAACCCCAGGATTAAAACAAAGAAAGAAAGAAAAAAAACCCATGTATCCCCAATAAGTTGTACAAAATAGAATACTTGTCCTGGGGATACCAGTAACTTAAAGAAAGAGTACATCTACACTTTTTTTCAGGAAATCATCTGTCAAATGTTTTTTCACCACAGAACAATCTGATAAGAAACTAGAAAACTTCAATGAAAACAGAATATATGTTGCTACTATAAAGAACAGTTCTTCAACGGCAGTCATAACATTCACACTAGCAAATTAAGTGATCTTGGAAACCTTCCCAGACACTTAGGCCAAATGGTCTGGAGCAGCCCGAATCTATGCTTATGAGCTGCCTTAGCATCCAAAAGTGAGTGGCTTAATGCCCACTCCACTCCCACTAGGAATTTTCCCTGGAACATTTTAACTGCTGAACCATACACTGAAGAACTGTTTGTGAGAAGACCTGTTTAAACAATTCAGAAGTACAGTCAGGAATGATCCTGGTCACTGTTTTCCGAGGGCAAATCACCACACTAAAAAGGGACCTTCTACCCATGTTTTCTAAGATTAGCCGATCTGGAGCACCATTTCCCTTTCGGGCTTTGCTTTGAGAAGGTGGTAAAGCAGCAGAACAAGGTCTGAGAGGGGCAATAAGAACAGTCAGGTTTCAAGAACACAGTCCATGAACAGACATTTAAAATGTCTAGGCTGGAAAAGTCTAAAAGGAAACATCACTGTAACTTTAAAGACTGACGCAAGCAAATTATGTTGCACTTCTGCTATGGATAGGTCAGCAAGTAGTAGGTGTAATTTCTGACATAGAAGATATTTAAGCTAGACCTTAAACAACAAAAGAATTCTAAAAAAGGAAAATTGCTAAACACTTGTCTAGACCGCAAATTTTTTGATGGGTGAAAATCCATCACTCGATGTTTGTAAGATTAGTTATACATTCATTTGGAATGGTTCAGGTAGGGTCGAAGTTACCTGCAGACAGATGGACCAGACTATCTTCTTCAGCTTTACTCCACCCCTATTTCTTATGATCTACTTTGTGCTTTTTTTCCCTAGGTTCTCAGAGATAACAGTGCAGAAAAGATACAGTAAATGACACTGCAAAGCAAAAAAACCTATACCTGTTCATAGATTTCCTTTATTTCATTTGGAGGTAGAACTCCTAAGCAAGAAATGAAGAAAACAAAAATGCAACTACTTTTTTTTTTTTTTAATAATGCAGTAACTTTTTTTTTTTTTTTTTAAGAAAGTTAACTTCATTTAAGTTTTTTAATTCTCCATTTTAGTTTAAGGACACAGACCTCCCGGGAGACAACCATCTGTCCAAGACTGGCAGCACATATCACCCTTACAGTATCATCCTGTTTCAACAAAGTTGAGTAAACAAAATGAGTTACTGCATTTTTTTTTCACTCCCAAGTCTTAGGGGGACCAAGTGTGTGTTGAAACAAGGATTAAACTAACAAGAAAAATACCGTCAGGAAAATTTTCCAAGTATATTTGAAGTTTCACTGAGGGTATAATAGAGCAAAAATGCCAAAAGACACATTTAATTATTTGTATTTCTGTTTAACTCCTCTCTCCATTTCTAGCTCCACATTCTCCACATTCCCCAACAATATGCACCCTCACTGAATTGGGCCAGTCTTGCTTCTTCTACACTCTTTTTCACTTTTTTGCAAGTCTTTAGAGGGTCACTGGGAGTTTTCCCAGCTAAGCTTGCTTGACCTTGTCCATTTTGCAGACTTATTTATGTTATTTCTAACCACAGAGCTGGTCTGCAAAGTGAATTTCCTAAGACTGGCATCTTCAGTGCTGTATTAGGGTAGCTTTAGAGTAATTGCTTAAAGCTGAGGCATTCCACTCCTGTTTGCATAGCAATCCCCAAAAATGAGGTACTGTAACCATGTAAGAAAGAGTTATACATCAGTTTAATTGAGTGCCCTTATGTCTCACCCTTTTCTGTGCTTGAAAGTCAGATGAATCCCTTGGTGAACATGAGTTCCCAACATTTCCCAGCCTTATCATTGTTACACTGATGCAAAAGACGGGAGATCAATGAAGTGCATCTGGTTGAAGGTGAACATATCTCAGTTCTGGCTGCCCAGCAGCTTCATGAATTGTGGGCTGAGCTAGGGATATTCCATCCAAGCATACCAAGGGATTGGAAGGAAGCTGAGAACAACTGAGAAGAACCAATGACACACAGGCTTGGAAGATCAAGGGACCAGGATGCATGTCCAGACTGCCGTTACCCTGGACACTCTTCATGCAACCATTTTTCTTTGGCCAGCAGCCTGACTGCTGCCAAGATAGTAGAAACTTCATAAACCAACTTTCAAAGGCTGTAAGTTTTTTGAACACGGCCAAATAAAATCCCCTCTGAAGAAAAACTTAAGCCAACATAAAAACAAATGTATATATATACAGTATTGTTCTTGGAAAGGTTTTGGATCCCTTGGCCACAGCCTTGAAAATTCTCAATAATTATGCCACTTCCCAAAAATAAAATACCGATTATATGACAAACAGTTCTCATCATGTAGAAGAGTCAACATAAATCAGGTGTAAGACCTTCACAGTGTTTTCTGTATACACTTGAGATATTAAAAGTTATTTTAAAAAACGTTCTCTTTGTCATTTCCCTTTTTTAAAATGAACATACTGACATTGATAGAATTAGAATCAAGCATCAATTAGATGTCTGACCTTGAGGATGTTACAGAAGTAATGCCATGAATATATTAACCATTTTTCACTCATCTCAGCAGGCAGGATACTATGAATTATGTAAAAACGAGCATCAATTTTTCAAAGCAATAGATGTGACACCACTATATGGTGAAAACAAAGTACTTACATTAAATGAGACATGCAGCTGGCCAAACTAATTTGAGATAAACAGTCTTCATTTAAAATATTTATCAGATAGAAAAGATTCCATAGCTACACTTTGCAGTATGCATTTTGTAAGCAATCTTTTTTCATGGTATTTAGTGTGGTTGTTCTGATGTTAATGTTATAGCATGTTGACAGCCAGGACAGATTTCACCATTACTGCAGCCAGGCCACTAAAGTATCTGTGTATGTGTGGACTGTGTGTATTTCACAATTTTATTCAATTTGTAGGAGATCAAAAAGGACAAAACAAATTGAAAATATTGTCACAGAACCTAACTTTTAACCTCCTTTTAATAGCTAAAAAAATGTTAAATAAGAATCTTAATTTTAAAAGGTTTTCTTGTCACTAAAAAAGTACTAGAACACTGAAAATATTATCTAATAGACAGCAATTTTATATCTGCATTTTAAGCAATAAAAGTTACATAACCACTATATTTTCTCCTTTCTTTATCAGGAGCACCACCTCACCATGGTGAGGGCAGTCATAACTGCCAAGCAAAACACAACAAAATGAAAAATAGGTCTCTCAGAAAATTTCTCTTTCCTTCACAGATTAGATTTTGGTCTGAAAAAGCAAAAGTATGATAAAATATTGGTATCATACTCAAAATGGCCATCATTAAAATAATATCCAATTTCTCAGCAACCAATTTTTGTTTAACATTCCGGAGGGCG
>NW_009208080.1:0-21231 GCF_000690835.1 Fulmarus glacialis
GGTGCGAGCGCCCCACTAGAGGAGGGGTGCTGCTCGGGCAGCTGCTCTGCGGGCCACCTGCCTCAGCAGAGCCCCCTTGAAACAAAAGGTGGCCTCGCTGCTGTCGGGCCTGATCGAGATTGTGAGACGGGAGTGGTGAACGTGATGCCGCCCCTGAGCAGAAACAGGCTGATCAAATGCATCTGTGGAAAAAAACTTGCTAATGCAATGACTGCTGAACGTTTCTACACTTGCAGGAGTTGGAAAACCCAAAGGCAAACGTTTTTCTGCTCAAAGTTCAGAAGCTTTATTATGTACTTAGTATTTTGCGTTGCCCTTTATGTTTCTTGTCATATGATATGCTAATTGCAGTATGGACTGTTCTCAAATACAAGTTTTATTTTTATAAGTTTACTAGAGACTTTTAGATAATTTGCACTCATTTTAAGGTAACCGTAAACGTGTGTGGAAGAGGAAAAGATTTGCCGTGATTTGCCACATAACATCTTTCAACAGCTACTCACCAGGAATACCAAATCCTCAGTTTTGCTTATAGTAGGATGCTAAAGTTTTTTAATAAAATATCATTTCGTGTGGAACTGGGTTTAATTTTGCTTTAATTACATAAGTGAAACAATATCTGGAAATGGCAGGTGTCCCAACAAACCAAATTGCTAACTAAATTGATTTTACTATAATTTGATAACAAGAAATTGCCTCTGAAGCTGAGATTTTGCATGCCCCATTGCTAAACCAGATTAACACAGACTTTTACAGTTAAATTATAAACCTCTGAAAGATTTACTTCAAACCAGAATGGACTATTAATAGCATCACAAGCAGTGACACTGTGATAATATTAGTAACAACATTTGTATATTGTTTTATAGATGCACCAGGTTGCTCTGGATATTTATGGGAACAGCTATAGTCATCTCAGAAGTTTAGATTTACTAGACTGGAAGATGCTGGCTTCAGTCCTAACGGCAACAAGAGTTTTCCATAGCTCCAACAACGGGTGGCGAGTCCTTAATGTGGTTGAAGCAGTGCACACAAAAAACCCTATTTACATCCCCACCAGATGTGGATGTAGACTCCAGCAGGTGATCTGGCGACAAAGGCCAGGCTACGTCGGAAAGGATGGGTTTTTTTTCAGAATACATTGATCTAAAACTTATTTCTCCTGCTATTCTGGTAATAATTGTAAAAATTAAAGAAAAAATAAGCACTGTTTCCAGGTTGATTACAGTTGGATTTGTTATTTCTTCTACATTATAGCATTTTCCCATTGTAAGTCTTTCATTCAGTAAAACAAAATACTGTCTTTGAAAATAAGAAAGTTGGGTGGTCAAACCATGGTCAAATCATGATAGGATGCTTCAGGAATAAATTTACTATGTTAAACAATTTCGAGTGCCCATGTTTTTTCTGGAAACCAGCAGATACATCGCGACTAGCTCCAACTAAAAGTAATTTCAGTAGTTTATTATATTTTGTGTTGTGAAAGACCCATAGATAGTTTCAACATCGGTTTCACTTCCTAAATTAATACTACCATATCAGGCTTAATCTTCACCAGAACACGAAAGGTCTCAGATAATAAACTTTTATTGTTTTCTAATTGGTTATCAAAGGATGGTGATGATGGCATTATTTTTTAAAGGCGTAAAAATTTCATTCAGTCACATGTTACTCAATATATCTATGGTGATTTTGTGACTTCTGCTGGAGATTTTTTTTTTTCTGATACTGCAAGACCAAAAGATTTTGAGCATACGCCAGGCAATGGATGAGTTTATTTCAGTGTCCATTGGCAAGAATCAATAGTCTTTAATTCCCAAAGTAGTATTCCTAAACTGTTACAGTTACAAAAATTTGCTTTTTGCTGATTTTGTAGACGTTTCCCACTTTGGGAAGAGTAGCTTTTACACTTTCAACATCCCATACATGCTATGACAGCACAGTCCTAATATCACAAACATTTTTGGTCATCCAGTCTTCACTGAAAATCTGTAGTTATTAAAATATTTGTGTGATCAGTGGTTTTGTAAAAACCATATCTTTTAAGAAGCAAAACTTGAACTTCAGGCTTGAGTTACGTGCGGAAGCTGCTGCTGCATTGCAACCTCTGGGGCTTTGTATCGGTCCAGGCCTCTGCCCACAGCTGCAGGGTCAGAATCCAGCCCCAGCCCTAAGCCTCCCTATTCAAAACCACCCCTGCAACAAAACCTTTCCAGTGATATGAAGCCAAATCCAGCTTAAGCTGAAAAAGATACAGCTCTGGCTGAGCAAATGGTGTTTTGTCCCTATATGCCTGTATGCCCATTCTTAACTTCATTTGCAATTCTGACTTAAATACTGTGGCAATGGGTAATTTGGAGGACTACAGACATACAACCACAATTGAAAAGTCCATCACCCGCTTGACAGTTTTACTCAGCCACGCAGGCATTTGGGGTTTTTTTTGCTTACTCTTATTCTGCAGTACTTTTACATAGATCCAGCGTAAGCATTTCTGAAACGGACATCTGGGAGCGTTTATGTGCCAATAACAAAGCCGAGTTGTCATATATGTTCTGGCTTTTTAGCAGGCCTGCCAGGCTATAAGGCACCCTCGTGCCGTGAAAGTTTTAAAGCACACCATGTCTTGTGCTATAACTTATATATAACTTATATATAACTTACGTTGGAATTTTAAACTGGAAATACTGTGCCCAAATCCCTACCGTCAGTTCTGCCGATTTTAAGAGCGCAGCAATATCACCCAGTGAAGTAGAAGCATGAGGAAACAGAAAGAAATGCAAGGAAGGAGCCGAAGTCAATCGTCAGGTGTAATGAGCTTGATCTTTCATTTACGGTAATGTTTTATCTTCTGTTTACAGCAAGCAGATGCTCTATAGCCGTTATTTTTACTATTGGGAAGAAATGATGTTGTGCAAAGGGGTAACAGGTTTCACGTTGCAAGCAACACTTTTCTATTGGCATGGGCACAGAGAGAATTTGTTTCCTTTGTATGCTGAGCGAGTAAATACCTTCCTGTGACATCTTTGAGAGGATCAATCCCTTCCATCTGTGCAGGAGCGTGGCCTTAAGCATGAGCCACAGTGCCTTGCTAAACTTGCTGTGAGGTGTACCATTGCAATCAACGCGTAATCACCTCTGGCTGATGTCACAAGCCAGTTTTCACTGACGATTACAAACCCAAAGTTGAACATCGCAAATGAATGTACATAGGAATAAAATTAAAGACGTTTTCTATCAAAATCTTATTAATTCAACAAAAATGTACGTATTCTTAGTAACAGATGGTCAGTAATAGATGATAGATGGCCTCCTCTGTGTAAATTAATGGCTGTAATTCACTTGAGGGGATCTGCTGATGTCATAAGCTGCCATAGTGCAGCTTGAGTGATTTATTAACAGCTGCAGAAATCCTAGAGTGAATTACACCCTTGTATTCACTTAGGGTCTGCAGATTGTTATTTACAAAATACGGAGATTTGTATTTCTTCATTATTATAGGGACCTTCTCTGTGACTCAAATACAGGGGGACGGTGCAGGAATGATGAGTATAAAAGCTCAGCTCCCTGCCTGCAGTAAAGGCAGATTTTTTCCACTAATGCATATCAACAGCAGCCCTTTCCTTCATTTTTGAAATAAGCTAATCAATACCTGCAGAGGTTTACATAACTCCTGTTTTGTTTTTTCCAGCCCCACCATCAAATACAAATAATGTCAGTATCTTCTGGTCCAGGAACCTCTGTCACTCGATGTTGTAGGGACTGCCTGTGTGCACATTAGGCTATGTCCAAAACAAAAAGATAGAAGAGGGCTGGGTGCTACACAGGAATAAGTGCTATCTCTAATAATAACTGGATTTTTCTGTTTAGGAAGAAGGCAACAGATCCAGAAGGCTACAAAAGGCACCTGGAAACCAAAATTATTTTTGTGCAGGGAAGAGACTGTCCCATCTCCTGACACTATCCCTGTTCAAGGAGAAAACCCTTCCTTTCCTCCATAAAATTCCTGCATGGTGAAAGGGAAAATTTTCTCAGTATGGATCCCAGGTTTATCACACCCTTCTAACATGTGAGCATATGCAAGCAAATGAAATAATATTAATTTCCGTTCCTTTTTCCCCCTCCCAAAAAAATAGGAGGTGATTAGGATGATATTAAATCCTGTTTCTCAAACAAGGGATACATTTCCAAAAAGTAATGCAAGTTGTAGAGGGAGAGTAAAAGGGAGATGAGAATAAATGATGAAGAGTTCCACGGCAGGAAGGAACAGTCAGAATTCATTTGCAAATAACTCTGCGTATTATTTTTGCTAAAGATGCAGAATTTCTCGACAGAACTCACAGCGAGTGTTTGGACACCAGCTAGATTCCAGTGAAAACCCTTCCAGCCTTCTCTCTTCTCCGAGATTAGTTTTGTTTGTTGATAGCTAGATTTACCAGTCCTTGGGACAGTGCTGCAGTTATTGTCCTCAGCAAGGAATACTGCTTTGGTACCAAACAAATACTGCTTTACCTCTGCTTTCTTTTACCTGTCTGAGACTGTCTGTCTGAGTGACCTGTCTCTACGTAAGAGGTACGAATAGAAGGAAGGCGATATTTGTACAGAAAACAAAGGTTAGAATTTGAAGAAAAACAGGCTCCAGAAATTGTTCACTGCCTTGAGGCAAAGCCCTTTGAAGTCATTATGAGTTTACTAATTTCAGTAAGCCTGTTATTGCTCTTACAGTGTCATGGACAAAGTTCAATCACATCAGGATCCCACTATGTCAGATATTACACAAATGCACAGAAAGGTATCAAGAAACAGAAAAAAAATAGCCATTTTTTTTCCTCCTTCTTTTTCTGCTTTCTGGAATGAAATGCTGTCCTTTGGAAGCTTTTAAAATTGCTTATGGATTTGTAGTAGCATATATCCAAAAGCTTGACTCTCCTTGCTTACCTTTAACTGTGTAGGAACTATAGATAGAGCAGATGACCAGCTGGACCACAGTCTGTCCATGATTTGCAACTTCCAGGTCAGTTCTGAAATGGGCTCCTTCATTTCCCCTCAAATTGTATCTGAATCCATCTCTTTCCTTTTCAAACTGAAGTTAGGTTGGTTGGGGTTTTTTTTTCTGGTTTCTATGTGTTTTACTTCGGACCCAGTTTATATGAAGGATGCTGTGCAAAAAAATTGAGGGCTTGGCAAGTATCACCCTTAAGTTGTATTGATCTCTGTCATTTTCATGCTTTGGAAGGAGAAGTTGTTACTGTCTTCCCAAAGCTCCATTGTTGTTCAGAGATTCATTATATTGGCAGGGATTTTTCATTTTCTTTTGTCATACCAACAAGGAAGGCTACTAGTTCTGTACGAGTGCTATGCTTCAACACCTCTTACTTGTCTCCCTTTTACAGCCAGGCTTTTCCTCCCCGTACAGACTGGCAAATCAGTGTGAAACTGTGGGGTCCCAAGGACTTACGATGTACAATATTTCTCCCTGTTCCTGCATTATTTCTGCAAGTTCTGAGACGATTTGCTCCATAAACAACAGCGAGCTGCCTAAGGCTCTCAGTCCCCCAATTCCTCTAAATGGCAAAATATAGGTAGTTGTTACAGCTGATCTAATCCTGAATGGCTACCGAAAGAAACAATGTGCTATTTATTATGTATAGATCCATGGTAAACAGCAGTGGACCAGGTTCTGCTATGCAGTCTCTTTGGGTTGCCTAGACTGCACCTGTTGTAAGGGGGGAAGGAATTTCGTTCATCCACTACAGATTTCTAAATCCAAAATGATGGTATTTGCAGTTCTGTCACTGAACAGTCTCCAGCCATGTGAACAGCAATGGGATGCTTTGTTTCAAATGGTAGAACAAAAACAAACACATTTTTTCACCTTGCAAGCTTTGTTACTGTAGAAGTTTTTGGGTTTGTTTTTTTTTTTAAAGTACAGGATCATGGAGAATTTCTGATGGGTACTGATCTGATTCCAGCAGAGCATGTTGATCGAGGCATTATTTGTCCATATATTACCTGTATTAATTATCTCACACCTGGAAAAAATAGCATCTGTTTCTAAAATGATCCAAAGGGCAGAAAAAGGGCAAAAAAAGACTCAAAAATGTGCTTGTTTCATATTTTTGTTTGCAGATTTTCATGCACTGACACTGTTCTGCTCATTATCCAATTATAGAACCTAATAGTAATTTCTTCTCATCACTGCCTTTGGTTAAATTGGAGAGATGTGTGGATATTCATCTTTCTCCTTCTCCTACCAGAGTCCGGCAGGCTTTCGTTTTTCTCCTGATGGAGGGTGGTTCTCAGGTGCATCGTTTTTTTTAATTCATGGGATGCTCACTCCTTTTATGCTCCATCAGTACTAAAGAGTTACCTCATAGTGAGCATCGGATCCACATGCGAATCGTGTATCCCTTCTGACATAAACCACACAGGCACTTTGCCAAGAGTAAATCCCATGAGAAGGGCATTAAATCAAGCATGATGTTCTGTTTTCCCTGTGGATACCTCAAGCTCCAGCTATTGTTTCCAGAGAGGCTGCTTTACCCAGCAATGGTGCAGTGAGGAGAATAATTTGTGTGCTTGTAATTTTAACTTCGTGCCCCAAAGCTGGCATAAGAATTTTTCCTCTCCTGGAAAAAAAAAAAAAATTAAAAATTAGAAAAACAGAGCATTTCTGTCAAGTGACAAAAAGTAAGTTGAGTGCATCTCTGCAGCATTCCCGTCAGCAAAATGGAGTTTACTGTGTTTATGACTTGCTCAGAAAGGGAAAAGTTTGTCTTCCACCCACGTGATTACACATTTCGGAAGCATGAAAGAGGTTAATTTAGGGGAGGGGAGGGAAGGATGAGGAATTAAACAAATTCTGTCCTTGTCTGCTCCATTCAGCTGTTTTTGGGAAGAATAAAAACTATGAGCTGAAGTAAATTTGGGCTAGATGATATATCAACACCTACAACAAAGGAAAATGGCTCGAGATTTAATATGTGCAACTATCAAGCATCTTTTTTTCTTGCATCTCTGTTACGATGGAGGCTAGCATCTTACGGAGGTAGCTTTGAGACCAGGTTGGAAGGAAGCCAGAAGAAATTCTCTTTAAAAGCCAGCCGATTTTTGTTAGGCATTTGGATACAGTAGCAGCTATCAGTTATGTGGGCAAAACCACTTTGGTTTTATTTGAGGTTGAAAGACGTACACCAATCTTGGTGTTTCTTTGGTGATACAACTCCATGGGTGCAAAGTATCTGCTTTGCTGTACCACCCTCACAATTCTGCAGATGGGAGTGTCACACCATTTTACAGGACATTGGCCCTAAAAGAGTGCTTTCTCAGCCTCAGGAGAGGTTCATGAAGGTCCAAGGCAAATTCACTCTGTAGAGATGGAATTTTCTGTGACTTTCCTGTTGGTTTTCCCAATCACTAGCCATTTAAGGTGCCAAGCTTAGGCTGATTGAGAGAGGTTGTTGCTCTCCTCTTCCTGTAATTAAAGATCATTGTAAAACGTCACAAAGTGGGCACTCTGTCTCTAACTGCTTTTGAAAATTTTGGTCATAGTGCCCAGCTGGCTATTTTGTTTGTGCAATAGTGGGTTCTGCTTGGAGTCTCTGGGATAGATAATGAGTTACTTTGGTTACTCAGAGTGGAAAGAAAAACAGATCATTTGCTTATGCTTACTTTTGAGGCTTTCACTCAGTGTGCCTGTGATAAGAATGTATATCTCAGTGCAACGGAATTACAGCTTTGATAACATCCCTTCCTTAAATACGTTAGAAAGTCTCACTGGACTCCAAAGAGCAATGCAATAAATCTGCCCCAGTTATTATTACTTCAGGAGCTGTCATAATTGACCTGCTTCCTTGTGACTTTAAAAAACATTGAAATATGTCACTGGAAATGGCCTTTTCGCTCTCCTTTGAGCTCTGCCTAGAACCGAAGTTTGGAAAAAACCATCTGGCTATGGTCATTGATGTATATGGAGGTGGCTTGATGTCTCTGTTCTAAGCTTTGGAAAGACTGTTATTCATCGAGGCTGAATGGAAGGCAAGAGATGGAAATTTTGGCTGTATGCATTTTTTCATACAGGCAAGTGAGAAATTACCAACATATCTGGACTGGGCTTTGCCTTGGCAACAAGGGTTTTTTGGCTTGAAAGGTTTTTTTGCTCCTTTATGGGCTCCATCCTGATGACTTTGGCCTGTGTGTGAAACTGCAAAATGGCAGATGTAAGAGGCAGGATTGCCAGCTCCGAACTTGGTGAGCGGGGCTAATACTTTCAATGACAGAAGGATGGGATCAGACAAACTCAAAAAATCGGGATATAATGTGTTCTAGGTGTGCCTGCCTATTCTTCTGATTTGTTTTTCTGCAGAAGACACCTTCTTCGTCAATCTCAAAAGCTGTCTGCTTTTCCACTTAGTTGTAACACTTTGCTAGCAGTTTACAGAGGAAGCATTATGAAAACAAAATCCTTCTGCTGAAAATGGTGCCGTTAGACCTTAGGGAAGGACTGGGATCACAGATTCCTCAATGGGGTTCTACTTTTGCATGTGAAACATTTCACTAATCTCCTGTGTCCCTCTGTTAGTTCATTGTCTTTCTAATCCTCTTTTTTATACCTATCAGTAAGTTAAGGAAATCCACCCCAAAGGCTTCCTATGTGACTTAAGAGTGTTTAGAAAGTGCATTGCAATGAAGGAAAAGGTCCTCCTGAATTTCAGCCTCCTGAAATTCTCTTCCTCTTCCCTTTAGAGGAAGAATGAACTTGCATCCAGCATTCTAGCTGAGCTGGGAAAAAAAGTTCTGTAGTATTATTAGAAAAAAAAAAATTGTCATTTTTGTTCAGACCATCTAGAAGGAAAAGTATCAAAGCTATAATCTGGAGACTATTGCTCCTCAATTGCAAATGCAGATTGTATATGTTATTCGATTTGCTGTGACTTTCTGACATTCCTTCTCAGTCTTCTGACAGAAGTAACCATGGTGGTTGCAATGCAGATGATAGGTCTTGCAAGATGAAGGCTGGTTTGGCAATTTCATCTTTGTTGAAATCTCTGCAGGTTTTGAAGACCTGGATTAGGTTTATAGGAGCATATAGTTTTACCTGCAGGAGAAGGGAGGTCCCAGCGTGCAGATACTGCGACAAAGGAGCAGCCTGTGCTCCAAGGCTGAGGGCAGGTCTGGCTCACGATTCAGGTCTCTGAGTCTGTAGCTGAAGGCCAGCCACTTAAATGCCAAACCTATTTACTTCTTTGAAGAACTCCAAGATGCCTCTGAGGGGAGGTGGAGAGGAACAGAGAAACTTCTTCAGTGATGCACCAGGATAAACAAGGAGTTTCCGTGTTCAGGGTTAGTGAGAACATGGATGGAGTGATCAGAGCAGATGCTTGCACACATGTCTACGTACAGAAAGCAAATGAATCTTGCTCCTCCTTTCTATGCTTTGCTGTCCTTCCTCATTCCTATTACCTGAATGCAAGAGAACATCTGATGATAGGGGAAGCTTTCCTTGAAACTTCTGAATATTGATGGGAAGCCCCTTTTTCTTTTAATGAGATCCTGGCTTTTCTAGTCAGTGGTTTTTCACATGAAGAGGAAGTTTGTAGTTCTTCTGCTTTCAGAAGTGCATTGTACCATCCTGTCAGAAAGCTGCTTCTCCAACAGATGTCTGTCAACATGAAAGGTCATATTGGCCTGACCTGCCACGAGCAGAGAGTGACTGTTCTCTCTCAGGGAGTCAGAGCCCAGTTTATCAACGCAGCCTTCTTCACATCCCAATTACCCTGGAAAAAATAACTACTTGCTGGCTGCCAGGCAGCTAATAAATGCTTAGTCCCAAGAAAAGGCTACTAGGTTCAAATCTGTAGGCGACATGGCAGGGGAGTTGGCAGGGGAGAGCTGTCTAGGTGGTTGCAGGATGCACACAGCTTGTGATTTTTTAGGGAAAGTTGAAGGCAGTGGGAAGGCCCTGGTTTCACTGAGGACCTTGAGGGTAAAAGCAATGCCTTATTAAATGTCTAATTAGGCTGATAGACTCGGCCTTATGTACCCACAACAGAATTCCAGGCTCGAGATTGGGCGTTAAGGACTGCCTTGTGTTCCTGCGCATAAAGGGCACTGTGTGTAAGCCCCAGCTGCCAAAGATGTTGCTGCATGTGCAGCGTTGTGCTGAATGCAGAGGGATTAGTGTACCTTCAGAGCAAACTGCGAAGGTTTTCCTCAGCTGCCTCAAGAAATACAGCGAGTTTATTCTTTGCTTTGAAACAGCTTCTGTGCTGAAACTGGGAAGCACAGAAGAATAATCATCCTTTTTCCAGTCCAGCTTTGCTTTTGGTGGTGTGTTCATCTCCACAAGAAAGCAGAAGAGCTGGTATGTAAGAGCAACCCCTTTAAAGGACTGCACGACTGAAACCAGAACTTGTTCTTTATTATAGCTCCCTGATAGGTCTGGGCCTTCTTCCCATTATGGTCAAATAATATAAATTTGCTTTAATGTTTTCATAGTAACACCTAATATCTGATATAGGTATGCTCTTGGCTTCTGCCATCCTTTTCTGTCCAGAAAGCATAGATACACAGAACAGATCAATTATTTCAGTTAAAATATAGATGCTTAAAAAAAAAAAGTTTACTGCTAAACTCCAAAATTCTAGCTCACAGGATTCTATCCTGCATCAGCTCCTTTGTGAGGCTACAGCCTGTATATGGTCCCCAGTCTGCCAGGCGTACTGCATCCCATAATAACTGCTAACCTTTTCTCCAGGCTTTTTTCCTTTTCATCCAGTATCCATTAGGTGTAGCAGGCAAGGCTAGTGGGACAGGGTTGGCCAGTCCCACGCCTCCTTGCCCCAAAGAGGCCACTTCACACTGACGCCCTCTCCCTCCAGTCATTGTCTTGTCAGAGCTGCTCGGACCATCTGGTGCTCCTCAGGTTGGGCGATACTTGTAAGGCTGTTGCATCTTTGAACCTAAGCTCTGTGTGTGGATTTCAGGTGGTACCTTCTGCATTCCCATAGAAATGCAGATACTTTTTTTTGCATTCTTCTTCCAGTTGCTTTGTGTTGGGGATAAAACTTCAGATGACAACCATATTTGACAAGCAAGCAGCAGTGGTCTAGTTAGTCCCTGTAAGCTCTTAAAAGCCAAATGGCCCCTCCTGACTGAGAAGTCATCAGTCTAGAAGCAATCTATTTATTACTTAAACTAGACATAAAAAAGGAAAAAATAAGAACAAACCTCTGTCATCTGTTCATTTTTTCCTCATATGTTTGTTTACTCAAGGCAGAAAAATGGGTTTGGTTAAAGTACAAGTAAGCGGTATTTGCAAGATTAGCAGGGGTGGTTCTACTTTTGGTGTATTTTTCAGCAGCATTTTGTAGCTAGTGTCTAAGTGCCATACTACTGAGTTGTTCTGCTAGAGGATATTCTAGCCCATATTCCTCTCTGCTGTGTCGTGGAATGGAAACTCCAAAGGTCATAAGCCAGTAATTTAGTGATTAATGATATCAGACAGATATTAAATAGCAGACATTTTGCAAAATCCTGCTGCCTTTGTCTAGCTGTCCATCTATCTGTTTCTTGACTTGGCAAGTTTTGTCGTATCTTGTGGGTAAGATTTGATTTTTATTTGAATTTTCAGTTTCTTTGGAAGCAAAAGGTTTTCTGAAGTAGAGTTTTGCAGAGGGAATCTATTAATGGACTGCGTGTGTCTCTGTAACGTCTTGTGGTG
The DNA here is from genome assembly GCF_000690835.1 of Fulmarus glacialis. Classification (NCBI taxonomy): domain Eukaryota; kingdom Metazoa; phylum Chordata; class Aves; order Procellariiformes; family Procellariidae; genus Fulmarus; species Fulmarus glacialis. Next base: position 11,723 of record NW_009208080.1, read on the forward strand.
AGACAGTAGGTACACAGGACAGACTGACAGTGCCCTTTATTTGGGGGGGCAGCACAGAGTCAAGCTTGTTTTCAAACAAGGGATTACTGGATCCTTGTTTGCTCTCTTGCTGTTTGCAATCTTATTTATGATTCTACTCTTAATCCTCCTATTTTAGGAGAGAATTGTGAAGGAAGGTGATTCATCCCCCACAATGCCTGACACCCTCTGACTCCCTGGAGCCTGGATAGTTTGTGTACCCTGTACAAAGTTGGGCGACTGCAGTAGTTTTGTGGCTGCCTCTTGTCAACACTTTTGGGTCATCTCTCTCTGATTCCTTTGACCATGGAAGTACTGACACGCTTAAACATCATGGCAGGGACATACATGTTCTTTCATGGCCTTATTCTTTACTTTGTGGCAAAAGACACCAGTAAGCTTTGCTCACCTGTTTTGACTCTGCCATCTTCCTCTACTATCTCAAGGTGAATTGAGAATTGTAAGTTTTTCTGTCAGCCCCTCCTCAGTGCTGGAGCCATTTCAAGGTAACAGAGAGGCCATGCAGGTCATGCTCTCTCCAACACATTGAAGGCAGCCGTATTTCTTGTTTTGGTTTGTGTGGTCAGTTATGCAGTATCCTGCTGGCAGCAGGGCCTGGATGCAGATAACGTGGCCGCAGCTGTCAGCAATGAAGTTAGGTTAGGAATTTGGAGAAAACAATGGAGCAGCAGTCTGTGCTTGTGCCACCTGAAAGATGTCAATGAACTGTGTATTCTTCATATGGCTGTGCCTTAGGACTAGCCATGAACTTCAGCTGATATAATTGCCCATTGACTACGGAGTGTTTTCCTCAGGAAACAACTATTTGTGCTGTGCAATCTCTGCTGGCTTATGGATTGTCAGATGGAATGTGATGCATGATGTCCTAAATGGGTTGATTCCTGGTTACCTGAAGAAGAGAGACTGATATTGCTGCTTCCAAGACTGTCTGAGGTATCTGGGCTAATAGACTCTTCAGCCACAAGACGGTTGCCAGAGAAGGATCTAGGAATTTTCATGAAAATGAATTTCTGATAAAATGTGTTTCCCCCATCAGGTTGGTACAACCATAATTTATTGACTTTCATTTAATATTTTGAATCTATACTTGTTTACCTGAACCCTTAAAAATGGGAATGCCTGTGTGCATGCATTTGCCTGAAGTTTCCTAATGCTCTGAACAGCAGGGACTTGAACATGCTGCCTTCTGTGGAAAGCTGGTCCTTGTAATATGTTCAAAAATGTATTCTGTAACTGCTTAATATTCACCAATATTTAATAGAAACCTCCTGTTATCCACCACAAGCTATGAACTTAGAAAACTGAGAACTAAATAGAGACCAGGGACTGTCCCAATATCGACCTTCTGAATACCCATTTCTTCTTGCTCACTGCCCCAAATTCTCTCTTTTCTACAGCAGAGCTGTCTTACTTGCCCTCTGCATTTTTAAAAACATGAAAAATTATCAGGATATTTTTAATTAGCTGTTAATAAAACCCTCTTTCTGATTTCTTGCAGGCTCCTTTGGAAAGTTAAGCCTCCCATAAAACCCTCTAGCAGTGATTTGGAAATTTAATGATGTTTTTGCTTCAGAGGTTATGAAAAAAAATTTCTTTGTGAGGGAGGGAGAAGGAGAAAGGAAGCTGAACTTTTGAAATCAGTTTCCTGCACTGAGGAAGGCCAGCTAGAGCTAGGTTCATGAATAGAACTTGTTTTTAAGGAGCAAAGTTTCTAAGGAAAAGACAAACTGTAATTGAGAGCTACCATTCAAGGAAGCTCTTGAGGCCAACATCAGCAAAACTTTTGGTTCACTACCACAGTCCAGGCAGTTGCACTGTTGTAAAATAATGGAGGCAGAAGAACATTACCATTTACCTCCTTTATGAATGCTAAGTATGAACATAGACAATTGCCCATTCTGGTTGACTGTGATGTTTTTTTGGAGATGATGATGCACAGACAGGAATTACCCTCATCTTTATCCAAACCCGTGAAAATCCCTCACCACAGAGTATTCACATGGAGGAGTTGCTGATATTGCTTTCAGAAGGAAGGATAAGTGTTAGGGCTTTGATCTGACAGCTTTAAGACCAGATCTTTGCCCTTTTCACCCCTTCTATGCCATTCAGTTAGTGTCTTTTAAAAGCTTTATACTAGCCTTACATATTTACCTACAGCCATGCATCAAAATCAATACTTTCTCTTTAAAATTCATTTGATGCATTACATACTGGAGAGAATTTCCAGTGGGAACACTGGGAAATTGGAGATTAGTTACAAGTAAATATCTGAGGTCTGGTGCCAGAAGGCTGTTCTAGTTCCATAAGGACAACTTCATCATTTTTGCTTTTATGTATGTCAAAATCATAACTGAATGATTATTCCTTGTGATTATAAAGAAATCTGACTGGGATCCTTTTCTCTTCTTTCTTTCAGTGGCAGCTTCTGGACTGTTAACACAGTTGGGGAAAAACCTAGTCTAATCAGGCTACACTAAACCAAATGCATCTTCCATCTTGGTCCCCTGGGTCATACAGAGCTCTTCCCTGCATTGTTCCTCCTGATGCTTAACCTAACCTGCTGTGCAAAAGAGGCTGCTCTAATTGTGTTTGCTTACTACACAAATTTGTGTGGCAAACAAAGATTTTGCCATACTTTTCTTTATGCTAGAAATCTTAACAAAACACTTTCTCAGCTAATGGCTTTTTTCCCCCCAACAATTTGGGTCCAGCTGTTCATTTAAGAAATAACGGTGTTGCTCTTTTCTTTTAACACCCTCTAATAGACCAAGAGTAAATTACTGGCTGACCTACTTACTGTGATTGTTTAAATAATCCTCAATATGGCAGTATAATTTGATGCCTTAAAATACAGGGCATACAAGTTGCAAGTTAAAAGAAGAAATATTGAATGTTAATGAAAACACAATTGGGTAACATAATAGCCTGAGGGATGTTATGTTTCATATCTAACATTCCCCTTCCTTTTTTTTTTTCCCTTCATCTGCAGCATTTTGTTCTCCCCTCTTGTAGATGAACTAATTCCTGAATCTCTGAATGAACTGGGCAAAATACTAATGATCTGGAGGTAAAATAAGAAGTTTACAAAAAAGATAGACGTGTTTTTTATCTTTAATAGGTATTATGTTTTAAAGTGCATGCTTGCACTACACCATTTCTTACTTTGTGCATTCTTTGTGCATCTCTCTGCAATTCCCAGTGACGGCCCCATTTAAAGAAGAAGAAAAGTATTTCAGGAGTAGGGGGAATCAATAAGATACTAAGTTTTCTTTTTTAAAAGGCAATGGAAATGGTTCAAAGTCAACAGTCTGGGCAATTGTCTTCCAGATTTATCAAAGCAATTTAGTAAATTCTACCTAATAAGCATTTTGTGTTACAGATTCATGTTATAGCACTGAATCTGAATTTCTCTAGATCAGGAATGACACAAGTCTATATTCATATTTGTCTATCTGGGACAATTCTTTCAGTAATAAGTAAGATATGAGAAAGAGATGCTATCCTGTCAAAATTCTCTGCTGAGTTTTCTTTCTAGTTGCTACCTTCTTCCTATTATGTTGATTTGAGTCCCCATATTATAAAACATTAACATGTAGAGCACACTACTGCTTATCTACACAAATAATTATCAACTAACTCTAAGCTTCATATATGACAGAGTCGCAGTTCAGATCTTGACAAGGATGAATCTACTTTTCATTATTTCTGCGTAGGCACGCCAAGCTCCCGGTGGTGTCTAAGTGAGAGACCTTAAAGGCGATTGTATTCTTCATGACTCACCCTGTTTTGTAACAGAGTTTGACCTGAAGTTCCTGCGCATGGCTGAATTTCAGAGATGCTAAATGCACATCCTGGTCATCACTTTGAATATGTTACTTCATCACAAACCCAGGAGTAATGAGATTTCTAATTCCCACTTAGTTGCTTAAGCAACTTCTTAAGGTTTGGGCCTCGGTGTATATGCCACTGAAGACTCCCAGAGAATGCGTTGTTACTGGTAAACTAAACAACGTTGCAACTTCAGGTCTGTAGAAGCCTTTGCTCATACCTACAATCTTGTCTTAAAGAAGGACCATTTATTACACAGCTAGGAATTCTCTCTACCTGGGTTTGTTGGATTTCTGATCTAAAAAGAACAAGTGCCAGTCATCTTAAAAAAAATTAATGTCTGATCCAACACACTTTACTCTGCCAGAGGAAGGGCTCTATTGAATGAGAAAGACCTAGACAGGAAACTGAGAGAAAACATGAGAGCAACTTGGAGTGGTTAGAAAAATGTCTCAAATCTGCCTGAGCAACTTTCAAAAAGAACTGTAAGCATCTGGATTAAATTGAAATGCTTGGTCACTTCAGTGGCTGTGGAACAAGACTAAAAATTACCCTAGTGACAGCTATGTGAACTCTCAGCTTCTGATTCTAACCAGGAGTCACATTTACATTCAAACAAGACAATGAGAAAAAAGGACTAGATAAAGAAGAACTTGGCTATACTACAGAGGTTTGGTAACTATCTGGTGGTAGTTGAAAAATGCAAAGAGAAAAGTTGTGGAGCCAGGTTCGTTCAAAGGACGTCTTTACAGAGGAATTAGAATACAGCTTCTCTTGCTTAATTTTAGGACCTATGTACTGCTGTCATGTTGTCTAGGAGACTGTTGAATTATGTCATGAAGAAAGTGATGAAAGCTTTGTTATGAGTCATGTAAGACTGGACTGATAAAGCACTAGAAAATGTTACAGAAGCAATTGGGTATTGGCTCTAAATGGGGAAGGATTCAGTGGATTCAGCAATGTTTATTTCGAGAGTGGAGACTAGGAGAAAAGAGGAAAGGAGAAACAAGTAAAATGCATATGATGCCACTCAGCTGCATTTTTCCATCTGCTCAGGATCACAAGTGTTTAGTTGGCATTACTGACATAGGCTTACTGTAACACCTAGTTCCCCGTTCAGTGAGAGGCACTAGAACAGAGTTGTTAAATATAAGTGCCAAAACTATGCAAAAATCAGAGGGAAGACTAAAATCCAAACCTCCTGTGCCTTAAAAAACACTTCTTGCCTACTCTTTCCAATCAGTTTATTCTGTAATAATGATCACAGAAAGATCTTGGTTGGATGTCCTTACAGTAAACACTACGGAGTCTGTTAAGTTTTTTTGGCATTCTTCCTCTTAGTGTTTGTCTTCAGTGAAACTCCACAGAGATACTTGAACTAACTGCAGAGTAGAAGGTGTAAATTAGCCTGTATGAATCGTTATGCTGCTTATGCTTTATGGCTTTCAGGATCTGAGCTGGCTATTTTAATACTCCATGCTATGACGACATTGGAAGCCCACGAGTCTTCAGTCTCCATTTTGCTGTAAGTGAGGTTTTTCCTATGGCATGGTCAGTTTGAGCTGGGTTGTTCCCAGCTTTTCTGTGTTCCATGGCGAATGTGTATTATTGGTTTTAGCACCATGAAGTTCTGGAAAGAGACAGCAGAAATCTTTCATTGCATCACCCTTTCTTATGCAGCAGGGTGTCTGTAAATGTAATAGACATGCCAAATGAGAAGTGTTTCTTCAATTTGGGAAGAAGGTTGAAGGAAAAAAGGAAGAGGAGAGGATTTTCTCAGCAGCAGCAGGAACAGGATTTCTCACAAGACTTGCATGGTCTACTGAGACAGGTTCCTTCTTAATTTCCATGCCAGAGGTCAACAGGTGGAAGATCACGTCTCTCAGTGGGAAAACCTGCTCTGAGACACTCCTTCCAAGTGGTTTGAAAGGGTGTGGTTGTATGTGCAAGTCCCAGCAAGTGCAAGTTGCACTTCTTTACTTGACTGGGCACACTCTTGAAGTCTTCAGGAGTAAGGCAATGAGAGGAAGCAGGCAGACAAGACAGGATTTAGAGCTTCTTCAGGTCTGTGGACAAGATAAATTAATGCACTGGGAACCAGAGAAGGAATGCAAGGGGAAAAGAAACACAAATTAAGTAGTCAAGAGACTACAGTTCCATGTTTAGGCTGGAAAGTTACTAGGATGTCCTATGGTCTCACTATGGCTATGGACTCCAGTGGTGTTTCCCATCGTATCACATTGGAGTCTATGCAAATGGATAGTTGTATATAATACCCAGGACACTTTAAGGGACCTAACATGTACTTTGTCCGTCTTTTGTTTTTCCTTAGAGCAGCTGTGTCCTAGGTTTTGTGAATAAATTGTGAGAAGAAACGTCTCCTTCTGAGACACTTGTTTCGTCCTTGCGAGAGAAGGTAGCCTCCTTTGCTACTCCACAAAGGACTGTTCTGCAGTTAAGTGTGTGTCTTGACAAAGAAGAAATAAAACATGCTCTGGCAAGGAATTCCTCCTACGAGATGGGTGTAGTGGCCCATAAAAAATACACGTATCGTGAAGAAATTCCCATCGCCACATGGACCCAGGGGCATAATTGCAGCTGAAGTCAATGGCTACATAAGGAAGGACATTTGAATGAGCAACATCTCCCAGCTGAAAATAGCAATCTGGCTCAAGAAAGCTTGAACTGTGCAAAGTAGACCTCATTTTGTCCAACAGGTGAAGCCCTAACATGTTATTGGAGCACCTGGAAAAGGATGATGGTCTTTAAAATCAGGAGAGGGAAAAGATTTTTTTCTGACCCACATTGAAGCAAAAGGGTTTTTTTCTGACCCACACTTGTCTTCCTAAAGTAGCCAGTCTGAAACCTTGTGCACATAGCTTCTAAAAGCCCTGGAAACTAAGTGTCTGGTAGTTTGAGGGGACAAAACAGAGGACTAATTTGGTAACCCTTAAGAGTCTGGCATGGTGTAAAAGATGATCCTCACTGTGTTATGAGGGAAAATTTGTATTTGCTGTGATCTAATCTCTTGTGCTCAACAGTCCAGTGATTTCATTTAACAGCTGAGAGGAAATGAAGAGTGGTCTTAGATCCAAGAAGATATTGACCATAAGAATTGGGAGGGCAAGCCACAGGGGCCAGAGATGTTGTGTATGGGTTTTGTCTATTCCAGTTTTCAGAAGGACGTAATTTTACATCTTGACAGTTTGAGATTTTTTAATCCCCTCCCAAAAATCCTTGCTACAGTATTGTATCTACTTGTACCTTTTGAATGTTCCCTGTTGTCATTTCAAATGAGTAGAAAAATAGTCTGTGGAGAAAGTAGAAGCATCTGGACATGGAACACTTAATACACAGTGTTGCAAAAGTTGGGCACTCTCCACTTATTTTCAGTGCTGCTGCTATTCGAGACCATGTACTTAGCTGAGCCTAGAAATCTGTTTGCTGTGGGCTGCACAAGCACCAGGGTCGTGTTCTGAATGGCTAGCAGTCCTTCTGTCTAAACAAAAGGTTGGAGAGAAACAGGGAGTGAAGGAACTAGTTCCAGAGAGCTGCAGAGCTGGGCAAGTCTGATCCTTACTCCAGTGCTTTGCTGACTTGGCCATGCTGCTTCCTCAAACTATCCAGGGAGCAGGGCAGTACCAGCCTCTGCCAGGGTACGATGCAGTTGCATCCAGAAGTGCAACAAGTCAGGCAGCAGGCAGGGTGTGAAAACAGCATTGCTTAATTTGAACTGACAGCATTTGAGGCAACACATCAGAAGCTGTAAGGGCCAGGAGGCATTTCTTTTTAGCCGGACTGCTGATGTCAACTTGGATAGCAGATGCTCCAGCTAGATTACAGAGGCAGGATAGAAAAGGTCTTGCTTTCTCACGATATTTACTTGCTAATTTTACTGTTTTCCTCTAGCCTTCTCAGCTTTCTCTTATGTTACACTGAGACCTCTGCGATTTTCGTATGGAAAAAGTGAAAACCTGTGAAATCCTAGTTCTGCATCACTTTTCTTACAGAGAGGCAGGATTGGCAGGAAAACGGAGGTTAAATATTTGCACTTTCTTGCTTTCCATTTATTTCAGGAATCAGCACACATGCACATGTTGAAATCCAAAGCTGGATGTCCGGTACTCAAGATTTATAACATGCTTTAATTGTGCCTTGTGCAGTCAGATTATATTCAATGATACGATGCATGAAATGGCAGACAGAAGCATTCTGTGGGGACTGTCACTTAGCAGTGGCAATCCTATCAAAACATTGGCAGGGATGCATAGTTTGCAGCCCTGGGGCTCACTGGAGTCTAAATCTGACCTGCACGGAGTAAGGAATTGCTACACTTTAAATAAACTGAGGCAACCGGAGAGAGCTCAAGTGCTGACCTTCCTCTGTTTTGGGCCCCCGCTACCCCATCTCAAGGAAGTCTACGCTGAGCTTGCCAATTAATACGTACTCATACTGCTTATTGAATGAGACAACACCCTGGCTATTAAATCTCCTACTCACTGATGAGTTTGATGTTGTTGCTGTGGCTGTCAAGCAAAATATGTAATTTTTACTTTCCTTTTACTTTGGTCTCTTGGAAGTTGTTTTAGCATGTTCAAGTTGCTGTTGGTATCATGGCTTGGCTAATCTCTGTACGTTACTATTATTACAGTACAGCCTGGAGAAAAACTTGGGGTTAGGGTGCCATAGTAGAAGGCACTGTATGTACATATTAACTGCTTCTCTGCAGTGCTTTGTTCTTGCAAACTTGCTCTTGCAAGACACAACACAAAGAATGACAGAAGAAAGTGAGGCCGAGAAGTCACTTGCCCTAATGGCCCAGACGACTGTCTGCAGAGCCAGACCCAGAGTCCAGCTCCTAGACCCAGACCTTAGCTCGTTGGACTGGGAGGCTACTGGATGCCAACAAATGACATGTGGTCATCCCGCAGGTGTGTCTGGACTTGTGGATTTGAATTAGCTGCCGGTTATGGTGTAGGAGATGGATAAGGGGAATGTTTGCTGGTGATGATGTGGGTCAGCAGCAGAGGGAAATTCCTTGTGTCCCCTCCCAAATACCTCAGGAACTCCAACAAAGAGAAGAGACAGACTTTTTCCTTGTCCCGTCCTGGCCAAAAAAAACCTCCTTGCTGACTCACTTTCAGCCTATTTGTTTGTGAATAAACAAACTGAGGTGTGGAAATTAGTTACCGATCAACTGGGGTTTTGTTCCTGTTCTTGGTCCGGGATGGCTGTTGGTTTTTTAATCTGGGAAGACTGCAGTAAAGGAGAAAGAGGCGGTTCCTTTGTTTATGCACTGTTTGCATCGGTGTGCGGCTATTGGTATGAAAAGCAGCCATTCCCTGAGTATGCCGACTAAACAAAAACCTTTAGAGCGAAGTCTGCACAAGAAGTGCAGACTTGGGGGGTGGGGGAGGTGGGTGAACACTGGTTTTTAATTTACAGATATTTCTTCAACCACCTAGGAAAGAATTAAACGCCAGAATCTCCTGATCCTCTTTTCATCTCCCAGGGTTGTGCCTTACAATAAGAAAGGCTTTCCTGTCCCCTTTTGAAGGAAACAAGTTTAAAACCATGGTGGTTGGGGATGGCCCCAAACCCCGTGGCTGGGCACGGCACCACGCTCAGCACAGCCCGGATTC
>NW_009208080.1:21260-46848 GCF_000690835.1 Fulmarus glacialis
GCAGAGATAATGAAAACGGGAACGAACCCAAAGAATTAAGGGAACCGAGCAGCATCTGACGCGAGCTGAAAGGAAAACCCGGCTGGTGTCCTGAGCGCTGCTGGTCCCTGCGCCGCGAGGGCCCCGCTCCATCGCGGGATGGCGGGAGGACGGGACGAGCAAGCCCCACCTCAGCAGGTCCCATCTCAGCCACGGCACAACTGGCCAGCTGCAGGAGGGGAAGCCATAGTAATGGAGTGTTCTCCTCCCCCTCTGGCAGAGTTTTGCAGAGATGGGAAATGGAGGGAAGGAGTTAATCTCTGTGCAGTCAGGCCGTGCCTCCTCCCCGCTCTTTTCTCTCCGCTCCTAAGCTGTTGCTCTACTGTAGTGCTTGGTCTGAGCTGCCCATGGAGCGACTCCCTCATTGCACACTGCCCAGGCGCAAACACCACCTTCTCCAAAACTCGGACGATTTACCTTTAAAAAAAAAAAAAAAAATCACAAAAGGGCTTATTTAACATATGCTCAGGAGTCTGCGATAGCGCCTCTGCTTAGTGATCACGGTGCTTTTTTTTAACCTTATTGAGAAGAGGGGACTCCAAGGCCAGCTCTTTCTGGAAACTTAATGGTCAGACTCCTCCTCCTTTTCTCACTGTCCGTCCCCCCAAGAGTGAGAAAAGTTTCAATAGTGCTAGTTGGGGAGGCACCGTGTGGGAAAGCCCAGCTAATGCCACTTGGCCAAGGAGGAACAAGGGAGTCAGTGGACATCCCTGTCCAGTTTCTCACAGAAATGAGGTCAAATAGATGCAGAGAACCCTCTCCTTCATGAAAATTTCAGTACAAATGATTTTGAAAATTAGAGCCTTTCATATACCTGCCCCAGCATCTTCTGAGATTTCATTTTGGGCAAGAGTAGGGTCTAGGAGTTATATTTAAGATGCTGCACACCTTCCCAGGGCAGCCCCCTCCTTTTCAATCACAAAAGAATGTCTCAAGCTTTAAACTTCTTGAGATAAAGCATGCTTAGGTTCAGGCTAACTTCTTCATACACTTTCAGGCTAATTTGGAGAACTATTTTAGCTGGGAAAATGTAGGTAGTTAAGCCAATATTAACATTTATTTGAAAAAAAAAAAAAAAAGAAAAAGAAAAGAAAGAAGTATCAGTACCTTAGGGGTTTGGCACAGGACTTTGAGGTTTGGGAAGGAAATATTCCTGGAGTCAAAGAGGTGTTTTTGCCATCCCTGCAAAAATCCTGCCCAATTTGGTTGTGTTATAAGACTCTGAAAGTCACTATTCCTGCATGTGCAGTAGAACTTGCTAGCAGCCCCACTCTGCTGCTGTGTGAATACTCTGCCCTCACTGGGTTATATTCCCACACCCCACTGAACCCTGAACGTCCTTCTGCAGGCTGGAGACTGCAAATATGGTCACTGAGTTTTGAACGGCACTAATTTCGTTTTGGAGCTCTGGCGTGAGCATTCCCAGAAGAGGACCAATGTTTTCTGCCTGTGCTTTGGCTAGCTCACCTTCTTTCTTCTTCCGTGCAGGAGATCCCAGGCCCAGGGTCATGTGTCAGGGAGATCTGGCACATGTCACTTGATGGTAATGTCAGGGCTGGGTGATGAGGAGGGCGGTGGGAGGCTGTACTAGCCTGCAGGAAGACCTGGAGCACTCTCTGGCAGCACTCAGACTCTGTCAGAGAACATTTCAGCCCAGGGACCCCATGTCTGTACATGCTCTTTCTCTTACATACGGGGAGCTCCCCCTTCCATCACTTTGCCTGCCTGTGTGTCCAGGGGAGTTTGATGGACTTTCCAGTGGAGCTGTTCTGGAGGAGCCAGAGCGGGCGTCAATGTCCCTGGACTCTTGCAGGTGGGGGTAGGACATAAGATTGTGTAAAACAAATTGGACCTTAATGGAGATTCAGAATTTGCATCCTCTTCAGTGGGTTTCTTCCATGGAAGAAACATACTTTGACTGTTGTCATCAGCAGCTGTGTGTGAGTATAGGTGTGTGATTTCTCAACTCCTTTACCTTTACTGGGGACTATTCACAAAGGGAGGGGCTCTCCCAAATCAGAGAGGGAACTTCCCCAGCAGCCAACATGGAGGCCAGCAAGGACTAAGCACCATTGCAAGACTCTCCACAAAGAGCAAAGCTTGCTTCTTACCCTGACACGAAGAGCAGCATGTACAGAAAACAAAACCAACTCTTCCCTTAAGAAAAACATGATAGAACCCCCTACAACAGACACGAAAGCACCTGCATGATAGAAGACACTACTGCACATACTTCTTGAGAAGAAGATGAGGGAACGTTTAGCACGTGGTGGACATTAATCATTTAATTTAATGCAGTGCTGGAGACACTCATATACATCAGCAACCAAGCGAAGCTAGGAACTTAAGTGGAATTACATTACATGTAATATATAAAACACATTATATAATTTGGCATTCAGCAAATGTTAGCAATCAGTAATCCAGCATAGATGATAAAGAACTGAAAGCTACGGCTTCTCCTAAACCACAGAGACGTACGGAAAATGTCAATAAAATCTTGTGCTTGGCTTACACTTTGTTATTGTAAGGTGTTAAAGGACACTTAGCCTAGAATTAGGAAGGAGGGGGGAGCATCTTAGACCCCACAGTCTATCCAGTAGACAATTTCCCACTGATTTCTTTGATTTCAAATTGTATTTCCTCCTGTTGTTGTGTAGAAGGGGATACATGGGGAAGGAGGGTGGCTGGAAATGGCCACTTGGGCTGATCGCAGTGCCCAGAGCACCCTCTGAATTCCACAGTCCCTAAGCACAAACTTTTCTTGTTGTTTCCTCCTATTTCTCTGCCAGAACTTCCTCCTTTCCTTCTCTTGTCTTCCTGTTCCCCTCCTTGTCCATTGATTTTCCCTTTGGGTACCAGTGGCCTGGAGCAGAGTGGTTCTGAAATGCACCAGAGCTTTAGGAGCTTGCACCTGACCTGCTTCTAAATGATCAGCTTGCTGAGGAGACAATCGCTTCTTTGACTTCGTTCATCACAGTGAATTGTCTGTCCATCTTGTGACATTTGTTTATGTCAGAGTCCTTTGGTTCTGTAAGCTTTGCTTGATAATGCAATCGTCTTCTGCATTGCTAGCAGTTTGCTTTCCTCTTCCCTTGGGATTCAGCTTTTAAGTCTCTGTGGCAAAGGCCCAGCCATTGCTTTCCTGAAAGCACTCCCAGACACCGTGTGATTCTGCTTCTATGTGCATTCCTAAGCAACAGCCACCACCACTGTCAGCTCTGCCATGAAGATCATCCTGCCTTCCCACTACTTCTTTTATAAGCTCTGCTGCTTTCAGAGATCAGTGTGATTGTTCCCGTGGGGCTAATCCAGAAAGGCAGAGTCACTATTATTGCCTAGCTCCATCCTTCCCATCTAACAGAGGGCACAAAGCTTCTTTCTGCAAGTCTTGAATTGGGTTGTGTAACTTGTGGCTGAAGTAGAGAATTGCCTGGATACCTACCTCTACCAACCAAGAGAGGACAGCAGAGCAAATTCTGGATCAGAGCGGCAGCTTGTTTACCCTGGAATCATATTTTCTTAGGTGCTGAAACACTTAACACTTTAAAGACAGACAAAAACTGTAAATGATGTAACATTTTAATTGCAAAATTGTAGGTAGGGTATTGACCCTAGTACTTTTGGATTCTGACATTAGCTATCTCCTGACAAGAAACAGGAATGGTACTGCATAGAGGAAGATGTCAATACAGAAATTTGGATATTGCAAGTGTCCATCATGCCAGTGTACATTATTATCTATCCCGACTTTGTGCAGACTCATCTACAACATCTGGCCTAAGCAGTAACCCCTCACTCTCTTGAAAGGTGCAAATAGGATGTTTTTGTCCATTTTCACATCTAGGGTATTCTGCATCTGGAACTCCATAGCTTCCAGCATGACCAAGGATGTGCACGGCAGCTGCACTACGCCTGTCACGTAATAAAGGCTCCTCCTCAGCACTTGGCCCTGTGTTGGTGATAAGGTCTGAGTTTTTATTTTAAGATTTGAACTGGAAAAGCATTATTCTTTCAAGAATCTCAAATCATGCTCTGAACATTAGCAATGCTAAACTCTACTTAGGATTTCTTGTGACATATAACTCGATTGCAGTGTAGCCTTTTGCAGTTTAATGCAGAGGTGCATGCAAGATCAAATTCTTCCCAAGTACAAGCATGTGCAGTCTCACTTGGCGTGAGGGATATTTGCCGTGCCTGCAGGGCAAATTACTGAACCGAATTTGGTCCAGAGGCATAAACCAGCCTTCTGCTTCCCATGCATAGTATCAGAAATATAATCACATAGGCATGTTCCTAGAAGACTCCTACACAACACAAGCTCTGCCGATAGGATCCCAGTTTTAACTCAACTGTGAAGCCAAAGAGCTGTTGACTGACACAGAGGCTGGTGATAGTACTAGACCCTTGTAGAAAGCTTATTGACTTTTCTCTGCATAATTTTATTTTCAATTACAGAATCAATCTATCTAATCTGGAAAATCTTTGTAGGAAAATAGTCTCTTCATTGACAAAATCAAACCTTTGAATAACATACATAATTTAATTTTTTATGGCTAGCAATAAACTTCTCCATTTGACACCGGGTTTAGTTTTGCCTTGTGAAAACCAGCCACGCTGGCCCCTTGCTTTTCACAAGGAGCTCAACTCAGCATGACCCAAAGCTTGAGCCTCCTTTTTGGAAGAAAAAGAAAACGAACATTTTTCTTTAAGAGGGAAAAGAACAGTATTTTTTTGTGGCTGCTCAAAGTCACATCACATCATCTTGCAAAGCATGATGGAAAGGGATGTGTGACTCACTCCCTTTTTTAGGGCCCTCAGACACAAAATATTCAGCTTACGTTATAATGCCCTTTGCAAAGAGGTGTTCCTTATTAAGAAGACGGGAAAAGTTGATAATGTAAACTCCCCTTACACGTCATGACTCGTGGGAATGGTAGGGTTTGTACCAAAGCTCAGTGACTTCAGTGAGCTTTGGACTGAGCTGGGAAATACGTGCTTTCTTCAGCACTCATTGAAATGCAGCCTCTCCCTGTAGCGGCAAGAAGTCGTAGAAGACTGGGTGGCCCCTGGAAAGTGAGCTACCCATTGCCAGGCAGTATACACATCATAACGGATGCTTATAGTTGCCCTAATTGATGGAGAGTGGAGGGCACCGTCAACCCTCACGACTTGAATAACAGCTCCTGCCAGGGCGAGGAGGGATGCTGACAAGCTGGTCTCGAGAGGTTTAGATTGGACTCTGCCAACATCCAAGATGTGACTGGGGCTTCTGCTCAGGTTCAGGGGAGATGGCATGAGCTCCCCCTCCACGCAGTAGCAGTGATCCTTCCTGAGCTGACAAGTTGTTGGGTTTACATGGCAGTCTAAGGCACGCTCAGATTTCCACTCAAGCCTTAAAAACTTAGCCTTAAAAAAGTTTGAATTTGAAGCCATGGATTGGCTCTGTCCCTTCACATCATTAACAGAAAGAGAGATGAATCACAGACCCATTTTCCCTAGCCCAGGAGGCTGCCAAAAAAAGTCTCTCAGGGAATGGGGGACAACCTGAATCATAGCACTTGTTGGCCACAGTCTGAATTTCCAGCAGGCAAGGGGGAAGCCAAGGTGAAAAAGCAGATTGGCATAGTTTGACCCCTTTTTGCTCTCAAGTGAGGGGAGTGCACTAACAAGAGCAATTAGCATGTGCTTTGGGCTCCATTTTACATCAATGATCTCCACCAGTAACACAAACCTTATCATTAGGTATGTGTATGTTATTGCCGCTCCTCCCTGTTCTGCTGCTGGTGGTGGTTGGGTCTTCTTTGGTTAATGAAGCCTTTACATTTTTGAAATTTTGTCTCCAAAACTAAAGTCCATCCAGAAGGACTACAGCAGATTTGGTTCTAGTGTAGTCTCATCACACTTTTATGACTGTCTCGCTGGCTGGGGAAAACAGGTAGGGGACTGGGTGATTTGCACTTGTTTCTGCAGAGCTGTTAAATTTCTTAACAACATTCTTAAACTAAGACCTAATTCAATTTGCACATGGAATCTAAGGGAAAGGCATTTGGGACACTTCCAAATATTAGGACTGTAAATTTTACCACTGAGCACAGTAACATGGGGGGAAGGGAGAGAATGAAGACAGGGTAGCTGCTCTGTTGCTTTTGTTGGTGTCTTCATTTGGACACAACCACCACAATGTGGTTAATTCTTTGCTTTGAGCTGTCAATGAGGAGTGGCGTGTATTTGTATGCCTGGCAGCAGGTAAGGAAACGGTGGCAGAGGGGTGCAGAGCACCCCTTGTCTTAAGCCACACAGCTGGTCAGTGCAAAAATCCAGCTGCCTAGTTTCCCAGCGTGATGCTTTTCTGATACCGGAGAGGTTAGTAATCCTGCCTGGTGAAAATGAGTCCTGCCCTGAAGGGTATCTGTTGGGGGTGCTAATGGATCACAGTACAATCTGGTGTCCAGAGACACCCAGAGTAGCTCCAGGGTCTAATCTGGGCCCATCGTGGATGTCCCACATGAGGTTCTGACTCATGTTTGCCCGCACAGGCTTAAGACAGCGCTAACTCTGGATGTATGACTGCTGGATGGGACTGCCCATGGCCCAAAATGCACGCAAAGGAGCGTACATCTGCCCCTCGTTTGTAGTCCAACATTTCAGCTTCAGTTGCTAGTAAAGGGGAGTTTGAACTAAGATATTAGTCTGTGAACCGGAGCACCCAGCAACTTCTCCCTTTCTGCCAACTGTGCTGCAAGGTGTGCTACTGCCGCAGCAGGGCTAGCAGAAACCTAAGGACAGAGGTATCTTAAGCTGCCCCAGGAAGAATTTGTGAAGTTTGCCCATCTGAGTCCGTAAACTTGCCTCTATAAAATGGCTACAGTGGTTTTAATCATTCCGTTTCAATGAATACCTACAAATTAGGCTGGGGAGACTCATTCTTGTAGATACAGCTCACGCCCCTATGTTCTGCTGCATATTAGAAAGGGAAGATGCTCTTTTATCTTATCTCAGAAGGACGTTCTTATTACTGTGAGATAGTCTGAAGATGAAAGTAGATATATAAATGAGAGGGTATGGACCTTTGCATTTGTATATGCACACATACATATGCCTATGTATATACGCAAGGTTACATTTACATCTTATTTGCCACAGACTGATCTAGAAACTCTTTGCAAACTGGAAGTGCTCCAGCCCCCTGTCCTCCTACGCACATATTTACACATGCCTCGGCACCAGCGTTCTTTGGACCCTCGGTGTTATACACGGGTTTGTAAAACTGTCAGAGCAGGTGAGACAGCAGGAAGCAGAAGCCATCATCTAGAGTGGGACCGGTCACACCCCGGAGCTAACCTTCTCCGCTGGGAAGGGTGGCATGAGATCTCCAGTAGCCCCACATTGTCCAGCTCAGCTCAGCTAAAAGATTGCCCTCAGTATTGTTCAACTTGGTAGTATTTGGGTTGAAACCACATCATGGAGAGTGAAGTTCACAGGGAATGGAAACACAGGCTGAGCCCCAAAAATAACCAGTCGCCACAAAACCCCTCTGGCCCCTCAGCAGCTGAGTTTCGTGTAAGCTAGCACCTCAGCTGACCCTCCTGAGGTTACAGAATGCTGTGTGATGAGATCGCAGCCAGCGGTAGCACGGCTGCAGGCCAGGAACGAGGGAAGGAAGGCTAGTTCTTCAGGTCTGAGTTTTGTTGACACTGGCTTGTGTTTTTCCATGATCGGTGTTTGGATGCTAATATGCTAAAGGAGAGGCAGAGCTGGTTTGACAGATCCATGCTTGTGTTACGATGAAATTCCTGGAGCGGCGAAAATTTTCAGCCATGCGGAAATCTTTTGATGTTGTAAACTGTGTTCAGAACAGCAGCAATTCTTCCTAGAGCCCTTAGCCATGAGCATGAGGATATCGACTTTAAGCAGAGGGCAGGATGGCACTGGATGAAGGTTTTATTCATGGGATCCTCTGCCACACACACCTATTTGATACAACAAAGAGAGGGAAAAGGCCCAAAGCTGAACTCATTTTTTTCTTCTCTGTTGTCTATAAGGGGTCTATAATCTATGAATGTGTCACTGAGTGAATGCAGATTTGTTTCAATAAGATGAATTGGCTGAGCACAATATTGCAAAGGCCAGTCCAGGTAGCGGGTCTGAAAAGGTAGGATCACAGTCATTTAATAGTAACAGTTTCTTGCACTGTGAACATGTCAGCTTAGAACTTTGTTGCCAAATATTGCTGAAAAATGTGTATGGTTATGTTTGGTTATACAGCAATCTGGAGCTATATGAGGAGAGCAGAATTAAGGTGGCACATACATTATGAACTTCCAAATGTTATTCCATTACTGGAAATCCTGAATGTCACATTAATTTGGATTGCTGTGCTTTAAATAATTCATTCAGGAGAGAGTAAAAAAAAAAAAGTCTTAAATCCTTTCAGATTCAGCTTAGAATTGAGCTTTTGGGGTCAAATTGTAGGGTGAATCCAAGCAAAACTTCCACATTTTTCATGACTTCCTCCTGAAGTCACCCCACTCTGGTCAACCTCATCCAAAAGCTTCTGAAAGTGAACAGGTTTCAGTGAATCTGGTGAAGCCGTGGGTTTGCACTGAAACCTGACCCTTAATGAGGTGCACGCGTTTGATAAAGTGCTGTGCAGAGACCCAGTTGTGGCATATGGGCAGGCTTCAAGAAGCGTTCAGTGCAGTGTGTCTCTCTGCACACCAGGCTGCTGAATGTCAACAAGAGAGCACAAGGACAGTGTATGGAGACAGCCTACCTCTAGAGAAGAGCAGATTTTTTAAAAAAAAAATCTTATTGTATGCATAGTTTTCATTTGTCATGAAGGATTTATCTTGAAACCTGTCTTGCTCATCAAGAAAACAGCAGTACAAAATGTGAGAGACCTGGAAAGATAGGTAATATTGAAAGCTGTTACTGAGCCTGTGCAGCCTTGAGAATCAGGGGACTCAGTAAAGACATCTGGAAAAGTGTCAAATGGAAATTAAAAGTTACCGGGACACTTAAACTGGAGGAGTAGAAAAGACTGCTCACCAGCGTAGACCCAGAAGCGTGAGGTAAGGCCATTGCGCGTGTGAAGGTGGCGGGGGGGTAAGGCATTTTGTGGAAGTCTGGAAGTGCCAGAGGATCATGTATTCTTGCAAAAAATGTCATTTATCAGGGAAGGGCTCAAGGTGACAGCATGGAACAAAGGGAAAACAGTACAGAGATTTGTCCAGGGCCAAGAGATTATTTCTATCAATAAGGAATATTAAAAAGTTTACTGACCAGATGGTTACAAAGCGCAGCAATAAAAAAGTTCATAAACAGCTGATTTGGTGAGTCTGCACCAGGAAAGGCCAGCCTGAATACACTAAGTCAAAAGATCAAATGCAAATACAAGTCCGAGATAAAGGTGCCGAAAAGATCACTCAGTGCACATAGCTGTATTGGTTAGGAAAAAGTTAACAGAATGAAATTTGGGGGAGGGCAGAAAAATGGAAAGCAGAAAACAATACCAGTGGTGTGGCAATCAGCACAAATGATGCAAGAAATATGTAGAACTTATAACAGACCCAGTCCACTGTTAAAACATTTACAAAACACAGGACAATGTGCATAGTGAGCAAGGAAAGGGATTCCTCGTGTGATGAGGAGGAGATGTTTTTAGGCTTGTAACACAATGCAGCTAACTGAAAAGGATTTTCCAATTAAGAGTTGCAAACTGCCCATCACTGGCAATAGCACAGTCAGCGTAAGGCGCGTGTCAAAATGGAAGAATCTGCAAAGAACTGCTATTTGGAAGAACAGTGCCCGAGCTGGGAGAGCACACCCTGACATTCAGATAGAAAGGGAAAATGTTAGAAGGTTAAGATGTACA
This sequence comes from Fulmarus glacialis, assembly GCF_000690835.1. Lineage (NCBI taxonomy): Eukaryota > Metazoa > Chordata > Aves > Procellariiformes > Procellariidae > Fulmarus > Fulmarus glacialis. The sequence goes on from NW_009208080.1 coordinate 31,177, forward strand.
TCATCTAGCGTGGAGTTAAATGTGTATGTCCCTCAGTCTGATCAAGAAGCTACGTGCCACTGTGTTTCAGAAGGACAATCTGGAGCCACACATATGGGTGTTAAACAGACTTACAGGCTACACGGTAAGTTCCCTGCAGCATCCAACAGCAGATCCAGTGCTTGCAAGGCGTGCTGCATGACAATTTCTGCAAGTTTTCAAAAAGAGGCTAGAAGGAAAGTTGGGCAACACGATGAAGAATAAAAGAACCAACAGACTGGATTGACTCCAAGAGCACGCAGAGGACTTTGTGTGAACTCAAAGGAGCTAAACAAAAACAAATGAAAGGGAATGCTTTCGCTTGTCCATAAGAAATAAAATCCATTCTGAGATGGCATGAGCCAAATTCTTAAGTAAATTGAATGCAATGGCAGGATTTTAACAGATCTCCTTGAACACAACGTGCTCCAGGATCCACACTTTGAGAGCAGCATTTGGCAGATACTGCATTCTTAAATGGCCTTTTTGAATATATTCAGCACAGTTCTTCTGGCTGCAGTATAATGGGCCCAAGCGCTATGTCTAGCAGAGAAGAAAATCTACATCGATGGCCGAACAGACTGGGCAGCAGGGACCCTTACCTCAGGAACAGTAGAGGACAGGACTGGAAATTGTAAGAGCTTAGTAAACTTAAACCAAACAAGGCTGAATATCAATTTCAAAGAATGAAATCACTTCATTTGGAGGGTGAGACTGTTCTCAAAGGGAAATTTGGCTGAGGATGCAAAGACTCAAGCAATATTGAAGATACAGTCTGAAACAAAATCTGAAACTGTTACTCATGTTCAGTGCTGTGGTTTAACCCCAGCCGGCACCTAAACCCCACGCAGCCGCTCGCTCACCCCGCCCCTCCGGTGGGATAGGGGAGAGAATCGGGAGGGCACAAGTAGGAAAACTCCCGGGTTGAGATAAAACCAGTTTAATAATTGAAATAAACCAAAGTAGAACAGTAATAATAACAATGAGAACAACAACAATAACAGAATATACAAAGCAGGCGATGCACAGTGCAACTGCTCACTGACCGCTAACTGACACCCCATGTGTCCCGAACTGTGAGAGCCCCCCCTTCGCGGACCATGCCTGCTAATTATATACTGAGCATGATGTCACATGGTGTGGAATACCCCATTGGCCAGCTGGGTCAGCTGCCCCGGCCGCGCTCCCCCCCCAGCTTCCTCTGCACCTGGCAGAGCACGGGAGGCCGAAAAGTCCCCGGTGCAGGCAGCGCCGCTCGCCACTCGGCAACAACCTCTGATACCAAACCCAAAACACGGCACCCCCCCAGCTACTGGGAAGAAAGTTAACTCTGTCCCAGCCGGAACCAGGACATTCAGTTATGTCCGTAAATTCATACACTGATGATCATACAATTCAAAGGGCTTCTCCTTCACAATGTCACCCAATGGGTAGGCCACAACATGAAGAACTTGAAAGACGTCAAGGCTGTTGTGACATGAACATCAGTTCTCGAATTTTTTTGACCCGCAGGAAGACATAAAACTATCCGCGGAGGCTGTCCGCAGATACCAAAAGGAGGACAAAGAAAAATACTGTTGTAGTGCCATGGAACAGGTTGTCAGTCTCACATGCACAGTAGCTGTAGACAAGATAAGCAAACAAATTGAAAGAGAGATGCGAAGTCTGGTGTATGGATGTAGACGTCTTCACAACTTTTCTGTATGACCTTATTTTCAAAACAGAGACATATGAAAGAGAGGAAAACAAAACAAAACAGTGGACTCCAGGGCACAAAAAAAGACTTGGAGAAGTATGGCCAAAGATACATCCAGAACCAATAAATACTTTGTGATCCTGGCAATGTAATGCAGGTCCTGCTTGGTAATGATAAATATGCATGACAGTATATGCTCCATCTGTCAATACATAGTCTGATAGTCTGGATCAGACATTTCACACCATGGTAAGGCCACTGCATCTCTGTTTCTCCGAGCATATGGGTCTGGAGTGTGAATCCGGTACAAAAAAAAAGGCTGCAAGCTTGCTACAGGTTAAGAAAGGAGACAAAGCTTCACCACTTCATCCTCCATTTTTCTACTGTAAAAATGAGCTCTTACTGGAAGGCTTTTGACAGCTGCACGAACCCTCACTGCCAACAAGGAAGGCAAAGGGGCACTGACCATGCTTTTCCCATTCATTTTAATAGCCTGTTCCTGTGGCTAATTGTTGGGATAGGGCACAACACTAAACTGGCAGCCAAAATATCCTATGACAGCCCTGATTCCTTCGATCATATGATGAGAAATTACTGGACTGAACAGCAGAAGAGTGATGACTATGTCCAGAAGGAAGAGACAGAAAAGTTGCATTTTGGACATAGATCAATGAAGGCACAACAGAAATACAAGAAAAGCAAGCAAGCACGGACCAGTCCAGAAGAACAGAGATTGTCGGGAGAAAGGACTGAGAGTGCTCTGTAAACAATTTTCAATTTCATGGGAAAAACTAGAATTCAAGGATTTTGTTAGGATGTGACCAACCTGTGGCTGCATCATGTGAGACACCATGAGACTGGAGTGGGGTGGATGATGCTGGGCTATCTGAGTACTTGACTGACGGAGGAGATGAGCCAGTAGGAGATGCTGAGACAGATATCACCAGGTCAGCCAGGAGTAGGCTTGTAAGAATGGATCTTCCTGAGCCATCCTGAGCTGCCTTATGTGCCCAGCCCATCCCCATCAGCCACATCCAATATTGAAAATTATAGATACCATTCGCAGACTTAAATGGATATCAGCTGGCTGATGTGGCTCCTTGCATCTTGCTCACAGTCACGAAAAAGGTGAAAAAATGAACTCTATGCATCTGAGTGCATGCCCAGGACAAGGAAAATGAGAACAGATTCAGTTCTGAAGCTGAACAATCTGTTGCTAGTATGGACTTATCTAAAAAAGTTGCATAACACAGCAGATTAGTAAGATTGGCTGAAAATCCCTAGGAGACTGACTCTGCCATACTTACCATTATTTTCAAGCAACCTGAAGGCTTACGGTATTTTATCTGTTACGGGTTGCTATCTTTACACATTTTTAAGTAAGAAGGGAAATTTGAAACGGGTTCTAAAAAGTGGTATGGTTTGATATAGAACAGCAGTTCTTGATCTGTGGTCTATGAGACATCAGGAGGTGGGCTGCAAAGCATTTTCAATTTATTTTCTTTAAAACCCACGCACACATATTCCCACACATTCAGATTGGGAAAATTACCTAAAATTTAGTAGCATCCTACAATATATATCTCAAGAGCGGGTTTATTTCGAAAGAAAGTACTGTGCCTATAATAGCCCATTCAACTATTTTTGTAACAATATCACCCACTGTACTTAAAATTACTTTGTTTTCATATGACCTGGCACAATGACGAAAAAAAATGACACATAAGCACAAAGGCAAGTGTTTGTCCCAAGTACCTCAAGTATTGTGTTATACACTTAAGGGGTGGGTGGCGAATCTAGTTCAAGGGAGGAAGTTTTGCATGCTGACAGGACAGCATGGGATTTAAAATCTGGTAAGTCCTGGTTGCTGGCAAGGGAAGACTGGAGAGGTACAGAAGATGTTTCAGGTTTTCAGTACAAAATTGGTGGAAGTTTTTGTTAGTTTATTTTGCACATGATTTCCATTTTTAGTTGAAGGTTCATCTGGAGATCAGTCTTGCCTGTCAAGAAAATACCACTTGTCACATTTCAACATCGCAATGTTGGGGTCTGTGCACTGTGAAATACAGTGCTAATGGCTTAAAAAGAGCCTGGCAGGATGCACTTGGCGCTCTGTGGTGCAATTGCCTGCACTGTTTTGTGCTCTGCCTGGTAAGCTATCCCACTGAGCATTTGCATGATGTCAGATTTCCTGTCTAGGAATTTACCTTTGTAAAGCTTTATGTCATTATGGCCATGACAGAGCGAGCTGTAGAAAAAGAATGCTTCTAGGGAGCTGAATTAAAGGTCCTCTAACTTGTGACTCTGGAGTTGCTGAATGATTTTTGGCTATATCTTGATAGCTTGTGAACAGCAGAGTAGAATAACCTCAGGATGAAGTTAACACGCTTTCTGGTTCTCAGAGGAGCTAGGGTGTGAGGCTTGCTTCACTACTACTGGTGAAGCTTGGTGAGATTTTTGCATTAAAAAAATTGCAATAGCAATGTGGCCACTGCGTAAGAACAGTACGTATTTTGCATTGCTGGAGAGTTCAGAAAAAAGCAGGGGGCTTCTGTAATAAACAAGAGAACCTAATTATGATGTATCAGTAGCAAAGACTAAAAGATAAAGACTTGGTGATGTAAATGCGGGGGTTTTGCATTGCCGTGAAGATGGGATTGCTGCAGGGAACTGATTGTAGGTCCCTAAATTAGGATCCTTCAGTCCTATCTCAGCTTGGATCAGAGTGCCGTAAGCCTGCTCAACCATGTGTTTTCCTCTGTCTGCTCTGTATATCCCTGTATGCCTCTAAGACAAAAGGATCTGCCTCCTTTTTGGCCAAAGCTTGGAGCTCTGTTCAAGTAGCAGCTCCAGAGGTGGCTCACTTATCTGCCTAAGGACAGGAGAAGCTACAAGGAGAAGTTGAGAAAGATTTGGGGAGCAGGAATCCACAATGGTCCCAAGAAGCATTTTGTTCACTGCTTTGTTACAGAATAAAACTCTGGCCTGAGAGAAGCATGGGTGGAGTTGCAAGCCCTTCCTCGGCTGGAAACAGCATCCGGTCACATCTCCAACACACCCTTCCTCCTTCCCTTGGTGCCCGGCGGTGTGGGGACCTGAGGGGGCTGCCACTGGAGGAGACAGCAGTCCTTTGTAGGGTGCACCTGCAGGCAGTTCCCCCCAAAGGGGACCCCGTGCTCGGCTTTGGTGGGTCATTAGGGACTTCCTTCTGTGGACTGAGCAAACTTCAGTGCGCGGTTTGCGTCTGCCAGGACAGGCGGAGTTGCTCGGTACTGTGTCAGGAAGATGAGTTGTCTGCTAACGGCGGTCAGGGTTCCCTGCACCTTTCCCTGGAGCAGCTGGGCCTGGCGTTGGTGGCAAGGAGACGGAGGCCAGCCAGATCAGGGGTAGGGGAGGTGCTACGCACTTATGCTCTTGAGTTGACAGTCCTACTGCTCCTGCCTAAACAGACATGCTCTAGAGTTTGCTGTGCCGTTATCTATCTCGTGCATCACCTAAAAGGCAACCAGACTTGACAGCAAATGGGACCAAGCAATAAATGAACTTGCACTGTGTGACTTCATAGGTCAACAGGAAAGGGAGGGGAGGAAAGGGGGAGGAGAAAGAAAACACAGCAACTTACAGCTTCATTTCAGACCCATTCCTCTCTCTGCCGCAGTCAGACAGGTTCCTGCTTAAATCGGGCAACTCCATTTCTCATTCTGAATGAATCACTGCAATTCTGAGACAGAAATAATAAAGGAACTGTGTGTCTGTCTCTGCCACCCAAATCATTATGACAGCGCATCTGTGGCTAATGATTGCCAGTGGCATTTGCCTTTTGCAGGACTATGGATAAAGAAACTGCCTCTGTAGGAAGCGGTGTGACTCATTTTCTTTTCAGATGGGAACATCCCAGTCCCTAGCATGAGGAGAGGGATTCATGATCCCTGGGCAGTTTTTTCTAAGGATGCAGGAAGCAAAGCACTGTGCACAGCTCTGTATTTGCCAAAACTATGGCAGGCAGGCAGGCAGCCATCACGCTGCTTGCCCAAAGCACTTGCTTCCAGGGAGAGGGAGGGATAGGACACAAGTATTAAATTGTCAATAATCATTCTCAACTTCTCCTGCAAAACTTCAGGAACATCCATTTCTGCCTGCAAAGTGGATAACTGTGCTCAGAAGCCACAGCAAATGGGCATGATGAGCGTGTGTGATTATGGGATGTGAATACTCGAATACTGTGTTCAGTTTTGGGCCCGTCACTCCAAGAAGGACATTGAGGTGCTGGAGCGTGTCCAGAGAAGGGCAACGAAGCTGGTGAAGGGTCTGGAGCACAAGTCTGATGAGGAGCGGCTGAGGGAACTGGGGCTGTTTAGCCTGGAGAAGAGGAGGCTGAGGGGAGACCTCATCGCGCTCTACAACTACCTGGAAGGAGGTTGTAGCGAGGTGGGGGTCGGTCTCTTCTCCCAAGTAACCAGCGATAGGACGAGAGGAAATGGCCTCAAGTTCACCTTGAGGTGCAACTCATACCCACAAAGGGGAGGTTTAAATTGGATATTAGGAAAAATTTCTTCACCGAAAGGGTTGTCAAGCACTGGAACAGGCTGCCCAGGGAAGTGGTGGAGTCACCATCCCTGGGGGTATTTAAAAGACGTGTAGATGTGGCGCTTAGGGACATGGTTTAGTGGTGGACTTGGCAGTGTTAAGTTTATGGTTGGACTCAACGATCTTAAAGGTCTTTTCCAAGCTAGATGATTCTATGATTCTACGATTGTGAGACACCACGGTGTTATGGTTTTGGGGGAATCCATTGTGGATGACAGGTGAAGGCAGAATTAATGCCACTATATAAGCACTGCTGAAATTGCATCAGCAATACTGTATGCTGTCTGAGGCGCGCCTCCCCCGCTTCCAGGAAGGATTAATTCAGGCTGGAATGAGTATGCACAAGAAAAGGTTACTAAGATGATCAAGGAATGAAGATCCTATCTTAAGTGAAGAAATCAGAAGGGCTGTGGCTGTTCAGCCAGGTAAGCTGGAACAGAGGAGGAGAGAGGATTCCTGTCTGTAAATCCTGCATCTGTGTAAACATTGGCAGAGAGGAGAGAAAGTTGAAGTAATGACTGATGTTGGCACAAAACCTAACAAATTTAATTGGGATATATAGGGGTATGTAGAAACTTAAGCAAGAAGTTAGAAGGCTTTTAGCTATTCCAGGGATGCCTCAGCTGCTGGTCAGTGGCTTTTAGAATAAAAGCCCTTGCTGTTGCTTTCCACAGTCTACAACAAAGGCATTATTTGTTCTTCCCTGAGAAGGCAGAGCACATGTCCCAAAACATTTCCAGCAAACGCATGCACTGGAGCAGTTTGTGTTCCCTTACTTGTATTTCTACAAGAGTTCATCCTAGGCTGACACTTGCAACAATTTCTTAAATGAAGAAACTGGTTTTTAATGTAGTGTCTTTCCTTCTTGTTTTGCCCCAGACTCTCCATTTATATACAAGTGCTACAGGTCTCTCTTGAACTTGCCGGGGTGCAGAGCCATTTCTGCCCTTGCTCAATTGCTGTTGCATCAAATAAAGGGCAGGGGAGGAGGCAGGATGAGCTTTCATGCAGTATCCCTATCGTATCTGCTCAGTCATATCACAGGCAATGTAGTTTTATGAACTACAGAAACATCTTTTGTGAGCGTAGCATCTATGCCTGCTTTTGCCTAGTCTAAATGAAGCCTAACGAGCATATGGGCAGGTGTGATGGGTTTGCTGGTGAAAACGGGATGGTGCTCGCAAGCCCAAGCAGTGTCTCCTGTTCTTACATCCCTTTTCATTCAGTGCTGAACAAACTGATACCTGAAAAAAGCGCTGTCCTGCTATTTGGATGGGACATAGAACATGAGTAAAGACTCTTTGTGGACACTGAAGTATTACAGCTATACTGGGAGGGGAAGTGGCACCGGTTGCCACTGACGGATATCAATAGCTTGGGGGTTATTTTAATGGAGGATGAAAGTACTCCTGGCACTAGGCTTTGTGGAGGCAAATCCTCCATTCGGTTTCTGGAACAGGGAAAAAGCTAGCAGCTGAAATGCAGCCACACACAGGTAAAGGCACATTTGCCAAGGAGTAGAAGCTCCTCTGAAAACGTTTTTACTCTGAAAACCACGATCATGTCATAGATTTCAAAAGCATCAAGAATAATTTTATCCTCTGTGAAGCCCTGGCCGACCCGCTGTGCGGCCCACCCGCCCTGCCAGAGCACTGCCCACCAGAGACCCCCTGCGTGCTGCCGGTGCTGCCGTCCGCAGGCAGATCTCAGCAGCGTGGCAGGCGGCGGGGCAGACTCCTGGGCACAGAAATGTCTCTGGCGGACAGGTCCAATCTGCCTGGTCCGTGACTCAGCGTCCAGAAGTACTTGGTGAGCGGCTGGTCTGTGGTGAGGTCCTTCTCTCATAGGTGCAACGCTTTTGTACCGATCTCCTTCAGAGAGCTGACAATGATGTCTGATAAATTTTGCTCAGGCTATTGCTCCTCATTTTTCAACAGCTGGGAAGCAGAAAAGCTCAGGCTGTTGGTTTTTAAAATGATTTTGTTTAAAAAAAGGAAGGTTGAAAAGGGAAATCAATTTTTTTCAACCAGGTCTAAAAGTATTCATGAGGATGATCACCTGCTGACAGCTCAGCTCTAAGTAACAGCTATAGTATTTGTTAGCAAGGTCAAGTCTGATGAGGAGCGGCTGAGGGAACTGGGGCTGTTTAGCCTGGAGAAGAGGAGGCTGAGGGGAGACCTCATCACGCTCTACAACTACCTGAAAGGAGGTTGTAGCGAGGTGGGGGTTGGTCTCTTCTCCCAAGTAACCAGCGATAGGACGAGAGGAAATGGCCTCAAGTTGCACCAGGGGAGGTTTAGACTGGACATTAGGAAAAATTTCTTTACTGAAAGAGTGGTCAGGCCTTGGAACAGGCTGCCCAGGGAAGTGGTGGGGTCACCATCCCTGGAGGTATTTAAAAGACGTGTAGATGTGGCGCTTAGGGACATGGTTTAGTGGTGGACTTGGCAGTGTTAGGTTTATGGTTGGGCTTATTGATCTTAAAGGTCTTTTCCAACCTTAATGATTCTATGATTCTATGTACTCCTAACTACTGAGATTTAAAATTAATTAGGAGACATATCTCAAAAGGTTGAGATGAGCTTATGACATCTTCGGGGAACAGAAAATTTCCATCTCTAACATTTCCTCTTTCTAAAGCTCTCCTTTTTTGGGAGCTTTATTCTTTATCACCAGGGTGGTACCGGTTTAAGTACCCTACTTTCCCCCTACTCCTAACTATGCTCCACCCCAGTCCGCCCCCGTATCATGGCACGCTGTTGTATTGTGATGTCCCCTTATCCACTTTTGGTGTCACATTCTGTCACACAAATGGGCTGCTGTGCCACTGCCAAAAATAAATGCTGTGCTGGCCTTTCCCAAACGCGTATGGACTCAGCTGGGTCTCCAGGACTTTTTATAGCCCTCCTGTTCAGTCCTATCTTTGGTAGCATCAGCATTTCCATAGCAACCAACTGTGATGTCAAACAACATGTTTTTTTGGTGAGAACAGCAGGAAGCAATGAACTCTTCATAAGCAAAGATCCAATTTTCATGCAAATGTCTCTCATAATGTCTGCCACCACCGCTGTTTATGGTTCTAATCCTAATTATCTCACTGTTACCTTGCTGTCCCCCATCTGTCACATCCACCTGTTGCACGATCTTTAGTTAGGTAGTGCAGGGCGCACTTCCTTACAGGAATACGCGGGTACTCTTGAGGAGAAAGGTGCACTCCGTTCAAAGCAAAGAGAAGCAGTAACAGGAATGGAAGAGATGTAGCAGTAGCATTTAAATACACACATCATTTTTTTTCTAAACCAGAACTAGTGTAATAGGTCAACATCAGCCATCTCCAACCTTTTCCAGTGGTGGATATTTTTCCAGTGGGTGGGTAGGTTGTAGTGATGTGAACTGAGCCTCCTGACAATACTTTCCAGGACCTCTTACAAGCAGGATCTCTAGGGATCTGCAGCCCATAGGGGAAGAATCGTGGATTCACATATTACACTGACAGCTCGTAAGGGAACGAAGCTAACAAATGAGCTTTTGAGCCACAAAGGCTGCATGCTAACTGTATCTTAAATAAACGCTCAAGACCACAGATCTGCCTTAGCCTTGTCCACTTGCAGTGGTGCCACTACGCATGTCTTCTAACCCAAAAGACAGCAATGAGCAGTGGGGGATTTCACTTGCAATGGGATCTGTCTGTCTCTATCTGCAGTACTGCATATTCCTTGGACCAAAACACTCACGTGATGGAGACTGCCTTGTAGTATTAAGGATTAAGCCTGTAATTTATAACATTTTTGATTTGTAGGACAGACTTCCCCCCCTACCGAGGGTGGGAGAAACAACATATTGTAACTTAATGCTGCAAAGAGTAGAAATTATCTACTCAGAGCTCTTCTACACGTCATCCATTTTGTTGGACCAATTGTGGTTTTTCACTTTAAGTGAACATATAAGCGTGACTTCTTTGTCCACAGCAGTGAATGGGGTTTACCCAATTCTAATTTGGGCAATAAAGAGTCAACGTACTCCTCCCTGCCCAACCTGAATCAACAAATAAATGAGTTTACGTCCTCTTTAATTACAGGTAAGCCACTGGCTCATTGGCAGCAGAAAATGCTCTGTGATTTCTCCTGCTTTTAATTCTCTAACACTACAAAACAAGTACATACATATAAAACAGAGCTGAGAGGGAAAAATGAACGACTTACTCCCTGGCCCTGCAGAGAAAACAAGTTCACACAAAACCTCCATCTGCATTTACTACATGGGAAGACGCAGGCAGGACTCCTACTCATCTACAAATTGGCTTGCAGACTTGCTTCTCCCCCCTCTCATAGGCACTGGCCGGTGCCCTGCATCCTCTGGTGTCATGTCGTGACCATGGGAGCGCTGGCCCTGGGGCTCCCCGGCCCAGATGCGGCATGTTGCAGCCCTGTGCAGAAAAGGGAATGTGTCAGGCGCTCAGCGTCCCAAGGACAGAGTGTCTCATAGCCTCTGTACCAATCACCGGGTGACAAGAATCTCTGCAGCTCCCACCTCATCACTGCCTGATGTGTAGCCGAGCTGTTTGCTGTGCTGAGCTGGCTGCTGGCTCGAGCAGCGTGCAAGAGGTCTTCTGTGTATAGCAAGGGATCCTGCACAGTCTAACCTAACACCCTCAGCCTCCATTCACCTTGGTGCAGCCATTAATCCTGAAGCCTAATGATGGCCACAAACTTGGCAATTATTCAATTAATCGTTTAAAAACAAACAAATGCCTTTTAACTCAGTATCACAATAGTTCCTCCCTTAATATAGCCATCACTGTGTTTATGCTTTGCAAAACACTTGAGTTACAGTTGCTTATTACAGACATGCTAAAGTTTATTTCAGTATTGCCACCACTTTGCAAAAATACTTTCTATCTGTTGGAAAGCTTTTCAGCCAGTCTGATGACAATAATAATTATTTTAGGACAAATCAAGCAAGTCAAAAGAACAAATAAATACTGATACACATTTTATAACAAAAAATCCCGACAGAATATAGATAGATAGAATATAACAGAATATAGATTATATAGAGTAACATAAACTTCGCAAGCTAGTTTTAAAATTTTATGGCAAATTGGTTGTTATCCCAAGAAACTTTGTAAGGGTTCTACTTCCTAGCTGTGATGTGCATGATCTTTCCTTTTTATCAACAAAACTTGTTTAAATCTGTTGAGAAAATGGGTGTTTCTGTGGTCCAAGCACTCACACACATATTCCTTCATGCTTCTGATCAGTTTTGAACACCTATACCACAGACCCAGTCTAAAGAATCCATTTGAAGCTGTATACAGAAGTGAGGGACATCATAGTACTAGAACAAGACATACCTCTTCATCATTGTAAGGGAGGCCAAAACAATCCTACATGCTAATGAATTTGTGAGTGTTACCGAGTTCCTTAATTACTAATCTGGGACCGTATACCCCCAAACTGATTATTTCTTTACCCAGTCTAGAGCACGTGACTCCTTGCAGCAGCAGTAGACAATTATAAATGGGGGCCCAAGAAATCAAAGGCTCAGATGGCAGAGCTCAATGGGAGCAAAGCTGGGGGTCAGCTGAGTTCCTAGTTAAAATCCATCACAACTACTAGGCCCCAGACTGCAGGCCAGGAACATTATGGTCCTGAAAACATGATGTTTTCTCCAGCTGACCCTGAGTCACTCCAGGCTGTTTCACAACCACCCTGGGACGGGATGGAAGGAACATGCATTCGTCCTCTTCCTAGTCAGAGTAGGAGGACCACAGTCCTCTGGGGCCACAGGCAGGGCAAAACACATCCTCAAACTCCTATCTTGTGCTTCTGGGGTACACTGGCAGGACTGAAGTCACCTGCAATGGAGCCTGTTCCCAAAGATACCTGGCTGCAGGACTTTCCATTGACAGCAACCCTCCATGGACTCCAAAGGGGGTTATTAGCCATTGACTGGCCAGAGAGCTTTCACAGGGGCTTGTGTAAGCCCTAAGATCCAGTTCCATGCTCTGTTATCTAATCCTGAAATTCTTCTGAATTTTCAAAGCCAGTTTTTCATCATCTTTAGCTCTTCTTAACTACAAACTTGAAATATCTGTTTTGTTTTGTATAAGTACTAGACCTCTGCACTACTGTTGACCTGTGAGAACCAGAAAAGCCTGCAGCTCTTAAAACTAGTCCAAAAGGTGGCCAAAAATCAGGCACCCAAAAATGATGGGCCACTTTGGAAAGTTTGGCTTTGTTCTCTTTTTGGAGAAGGGAGATAATATCCATGGTATCAGGTAATACAATAAATTGTTTTGAGATCTTTGGGTAGAAAATGCTAGAACCATGAAAGCTTTTAGACTGGCATAGGGGTTAGGACTTTATAGATACCCTTGAGGATAATTAAACCGTTAATTAACTGGAACCAGTCTAGGCTGAGAACCAAGTCATTTCTATTAAAGCTGTGGAATTGCTCTACTGACAGGACTCACTGTATCAGAGCATCTCTCTTTAGAGCACAAGAAACAGACTCAGAGCAGAGTTTTATCCCAAGTCCCTTATAGAGTTAGTCAATGCTGCCCTAGAGACACCCTAGAAAAGCTCTGAGAGGAGCCAGCTCTTTGTAGTGCTCACAAAATACAATATTGCCTGTTACTCTTCATAGAAGTTAAACCACAAAGGAGATCAGCTCAGATAAGGAGGGTCTCCTCAGGGAAGGTAGCCAGGTAGCCCCTCAAGGGATTTAGAAAAGGAAACACCCGTCAGCACTCAAGCAACCGTCATCAAACCCCAACCATCTTATCTCACCTGCTATGCAGATCTTCTTCACGTGCAACACTATCAACAGGATGAGGCAAATCACTGCAAATCAGAAACTCTTGTTTCTGCCTCTCTCTAGGTTTGGCATTTCAGTGCTAGCAAGAATATTAGAAAGTTTGGTTTTCTTTCTATCACCCATGTGATTTCATACGCTCTCACCAGCACACTTAGGTTTATGAACTACGTGCAGAAACTGGTCTTCAGCAAACCCTTTATATTTTGCCTTTTCAGTTGAAAACTTTGAATGAAATATTGACAGTGTTCTGCATCTGTGTCCAGCAATGGGGAAAAGCAAAAAGCTATGGAAGACCTGTGGAAAATCACCTGCTCCTGCTTTTTGGGTTGCACTGTGATTTTTGCAACTGCTCTGCAGCATCATTTTCTGCAAAGAGTTTTCTTTGCAACAGTGTTAACAATCAGCCCAAGGCTAGACTTTATTTTCAGAACATTAACTCATGTTTTGATTCACGTGCAGTGCCAAAAAAGGGGAAAAAAAAAATCTGCTTATTTGTAATCCTAGTTCACGTGCAGTGCCAAAAGAGGGGAAAAAAAAAAATCTGCTTATTTGTAATCCTAGATAAAAAATGTTGAGATTCGAAATGGCTAAACTTCATAGCAGACCCTCTACAAGAACCAGCTGTACTTGACCAGTGCTACCCAGTGAACAACCTCCTGTTTGTATCATGCTATGAAGTATAATAGGAGATTGTAGCATGACCTGCATCTGGCTGATCAGAAGCTGGTGGTTTTGTGACAGGCCACAAATAATCCTGTGCCCATATATTTGTAGAGATACTGGAATTTCATTAATTTACTCAGCAAAATTTTATTCACTTTTTCAGTTATCAAAACCAATTAGTGTCACAGAATTTGTTGGTTGTACTACGTAAAGGCTCAAAGCAAAGTCCTGAATATTTGGAAGTCTGGAGAGAAAAAGGGGGAAAAACCATAAATTTGGAAAATGATCCTACCTCTCCTTATGTAAAAAGAAAAGCCGTATTTACTCCTGCTAGCAGCAGAAAGGCAAGCTGCAAACATAATATAGGTTAAAAGAACAAACCTGGTAGTGCGTTGGAGGCTACTAGCAAAGGAGGTATCTATAGCTGCTCTACTCATTGTATGAAGTTGACTGGGAGAAGGAGGTAGGTAGAACAAGTGTCTCCAACATCTTCAAGTATGTGCCACTTGGTGTTACTGGTATCATGTCCTCTTCTCAGCTTGTGCCTAAATGCCTGTGTAATGCAGAACCCGGACCCATTTTTCTATCCTTTCTCTTGGAAATGCCCAGGACTGGGCTGACAGTTGTTCCAGAGAAGCAGTGTAACAAGCACATCTCTCCCTGTCTGCCATGTGCATCAGGAGGGAAACCAAACCCATCCGTCTGTGCGGGATGCGACGGACGCCGATTCCTGTGCGGTATCGATCCTGCATCCCCGTTTCCCCTCTGTAAGCTCACAGCCACTAACGCAAGTTGCCTCGGTATACAAGTTAGCGGTGCTTCTGTGTCTTGCTTGAGCTGGGGGAAACAACAGCAGCAAGTTGGCAGTAGCCTTGCTGAGTATTTGCCATCCAGTTGGTTCTTCCTGAGGTGGCGGGGACCTTCTCAGACGCCGCTCAGGTGATGGGCAGGGAAGCAGACAGGGCAACCGGAGGAGCTGAGCTCCCACATGGAGGATGAAGGTGGAAGGTGGTGTGCCTCTCCTCGTTCCTAACCTATGCGGGTCCTGTCTTGATGGCACTCCTTTTTTAGGGAGGTGAGGCCCTTTATGAAGCCTCTTCTGAGAAATTTCTCTGGGCATATGTGAGGGGACAGCTTCTGCCTTGCAGTGAGGAACGAGGTGCCTCGGTCATAGCTGGCGTGTGATGCCAGAGTGCTTATATGCTGCTCATGAAGCAAGGAAGATTTAACTGCTTTTGGAGCTGCTTTGTTTTTTAGTTAAGTTTCGCCAGAATAAGAGACACCAGGAGAGGACATACTGTCCTCTGCCTGCAACTCATTTCCAGACGCCAGGATGCCCCAAGGAGCTGAGACACCCAGGAGGACAGGCGCTTCCAGCAAGGTGGGAGAAAAGCATCTTCCCAGTGACCCAGACTGTTAGCGTTCAGAAACTGGTCCTGACCTCCCCGCGAGCTGTTCATGTATGTGCCACGGGGAAGACTTTCCCTGCTCCCTTCCAGCTTCATAATCCCATGGGCCTGTTAATAAAACGAAGCCACAGCACAGGACAGGCAGCTGTTGTGGTGAGACACTGCAAAAAACCTCCCTAAAAGACAATATTTATCCCAGGTGATGAAGTGGCAGTTGTAATTAAGGAGGGGCTACGTCCTTCCTTTGCAGGGCTCTCAGTTTCGCACCACCCCATCTTTTATACTTCTTTCCGGGCTGCACAAGCCAGCGTGACTTCTTGTTGTTTGCTTAGAGGGATCGTTTTGCTTTCCACCAGAAATACCAGATGTTGCTCTTTCTCTTTTACTGCTAAAGGGATGGCTCTGCTTGAGGGAAGCCTGATACCGAAGGGTGACCCTGAGAGTCTCCCGTCTCCCTGAGGAGCTTCCTCCACACACCAT
>NW_009208080.1:46867-72745 GCF_000690835.1 Fulmarus glacialis
AGTCTGTTGTTACATCCCAAAGAACAATGGGATGTTGCCCATAGATAGGACGTTACCCTAAAGATGGGATGTCCTTATAAACCCCCTCCAGACCAGGCTTAGCCCAGGTTGCCCTGCTAAGCTGACCATGGTCTTGCCCTGGCCTCTCTGCATGAGTAGCACTGGGGTTGACAGGTTTTGGGGTAGGTTTTTTCCCACCCTCCCTGTTGTTACATCCCAAAGAACAATGGGATGTTGCCCATAGATAGGACGTTACCCTAAAGATGGGATGTCCTTATAAACCCCCTCCAGACCAGGCTTAGCCCAGGTTGCCCTGCTAAGCTGACCATGGTCTTGCCCTGGCCTCTCTGCATGAGTAGCACTGGGGTTGACAGGTTTTGGGGTAGGTTTTTTCCCACCCTCCCTGAAATAATCCAGTGATTATGGAGAATGGCAGCAGAATGGCGGCTGTGGTGAGACTGATCACGCTGGGCTGGATACAAACACAAGCTGGCAGTCCAGCAGAGGATCGAGGCAGGAAGACATGATGGCTGCAGATTTGGAGCACCTTTGGGGCATGTATTTGTGTGTAAAAGGCAGGAAAGAAAACGGTTACTGACTAAAAAGACCGGCTAGAAGCTCTCAGTGGGCTCCATCTTGGTGTTATCCATCTTTATTATGGTAATGCCTGCAGGATTCAACCCTTCTGCTAGGAGTGGGGCCAAGTAAGGAACCTCTGGTCCCTTCTGGAGCCCCTTCTACAGAGGTCTCTCCTCAGCCATACATCCTTGGTCAATGGCTACTCTATGAAAGCTGGGACAAGCCTGGCTTTCATCCCTTGCTTGTGCCAGGGCTCCTTTAGGACAAAGACAGTTGCTGCATTTTGCCCACCCCCTAAAGGCATGTCTCTGTATGGGGAGCAAGGGAGGAATCTGCCAGTCCACATCCACATGGCTGGGCGAAGGGAGGCACGAGACCTTTTCTTGTGGGCCACTGAACAGGAAGGAAAAACTCAGGGAAAATCTCTTCCAGCTGCTTTTGCTCATTCACTGCTTCTGAGCAAGACATTTTTCTCCTTAGGGCACAAAGGAGGTTGGGCATATTCTCCTCAGAGCCCAACCCCACGTCAGGCACAAGGAAGGTGGCTATTTCCCAACACTGTCTCCCTCTTCACAGCCGAATTCAAGGGCAGATCTGCTGATTTTCTTCAGCCACTGAGGATGTGGCAGGCTGCCTTGGAGAGCAGGCTGGTCTCTGCATGCCCAGTAAGACACGTGGCCTCAGGCTGGCTGTCCCTGCTCCGAGCCCCACGGAGCTGGTGCCATCCCTGCCCTTCAGACTTTGGACCGAGCAGCTCCAATCGGCAGATTGTGAATGACTCAAATGCTCTTCATCAGCAGATGTTGAATCTTCCCCTTTCACTCTCCAGGAAGGGGAAAGAGACTGATTTATTCACTTTACTGGGGTGGCAGAGGACAGAAACAAACTGTAAAAAGGAACAGCATATTCTCTGACATTATTCAAATCCTGAGGCTTAATGCATGCAATCTGCCCTTCCAGGATTTCAGCCCTCTCATGAGTGATATTTTAATTTGCATCCAATTACAAATAAAGTGTGCACCATTTAACTTTCTAAGGGAACTCTGACAAGCTGACATGTGAGATGCTCCTCGTAGCTTAATGATAAACGGGTTGCAGAGAGCTACTGCAACTGTGTGTGTGCGCGTGTGGTTGTATCATTGCTTCTCAGAGAGGTCAGACTGCTCATCTTTGTCATATGTTCCATGCTGCAAACTGCTTGGGGACATTTTTGTTTTGCCGAAGCAGTGATAGAGGGGAAAGGAGATAGCGAGAAGTCAATTTTTTGAAAGGAACATCACGCAAATCCCCCCCCCTGTGGTGCTGAATTCCTGAGCGAAGGATTAGTTTTATTACTAATATTCCCTTTTATTATGATGGTGATTAGAGGTATCAACACTTTTACCGGGCATGGTGCAAACATAATAAATTGCCTCTCCCCGCCCCTCAGATTACTAATAATCTAACAACAGTCTGATGTCAGCAAATCTGAAACCATCAAGTGGCTGGGAATTTATCACCCTATACAGAAGACACAGATCACTGATCACCTCCCCTCACATGCTCAAGCCTTTAACTCAGTCCCCTATGCAGTGACTACTTTTTCCTTTAAAAAACAGAGCAAACCAAAGGTCTACGCCATGACCCAGGATCCCGTAGGACCTGGGACTCCTGGGACTCGTGGTAGGGAGCACAACCTGGTCTCTGGAAGATTTGCAGCAAATGGCATCTTGCAGCCAGGCAGCCTTCATCCCTGGGTGGGTTCATCTTTCTGTCCAGAGCTGTGTGTCCTGCCAGCCCAGCCTTTTTAAAGCCTTTACTAAACAAATTCCAAAGGGATGTTGCCAGGACACCACATTCACCACTGTTAAGATTTTTTTTTAATTACTTCACTTCTATTGTTTTAAGGGTATTTTCTATTTCTACTATTATTTTAGCTGAGAAGCGGTGACACCCATGGAGGGATGCATCTGTAAACATGCATAATTCGCTCCTGGCTAAGGCCAAGACAATACCCTTTCCTTATCTAGGACAGCGGTTGAATTAACGGTGATGTCAGTTTTTTGATTCTTCCCCAGCTCAGTCACCAGCCTCCAGGGAGGACATGGGGTTCAAACTGGTCATGTGGCCAACAGCTTTTCCAGATTTTTAGTGTGTCGTGCTGATACGATTCATTTCCGCAAGCAGCCCATTTCCCAGTCCTCTGATAAAACCCCCACAAGCCTCAGTTCTTTCCCTGCCTTAGATAATCCAAATTTTAGCCTCTGGGGAGCTGGTAGCCCCAAATTCTGGGGCAAATGCTAATTAAACAGCTGCATTTCAGCCACTCGGGGCTCGTAACAAAAGGCAACAGCTGTGTGAGAATTTTTCCCATCTCAGGGCTGAAGTCGGTGAGCTGAGCACAACTCCGTGCATCCCCCTCCCCTGCCCCACGCAGGTGGCCGGCGCAGCGCACACCATCACACGGGCCTTGGTTCTTGACTGTGCTGGAGACAGTGAGCAAGGGGGACTGGAGCTGCCTTTCTGACAAGCCAGAAGAGGTGCATCGTCCTCAAATGACTCTATCCCCCCCCGAGAGGTCAGCTCCCCACCAAAAAAAGAAAAAGCCAAATCTGATGGTGCATTTCCAGAGCCTTCTGGAGATCCTTTGCTCTCCCCCTTCAACAAAGGGGATGTGCTCCTTGGGTGATGGGGAAGGCTATAATGGGTTGATAAAAGGAGGCCTGAAATCTCCTCTTTTTTTGAAAAGAGAAATGAAGTATTTTTTCCTCAGCTTGTTTTTTTCATTACAGATAAAGCCAAGTACCACCTGGCTTTTCCTCTTAAGTAGTACAGAAATGGGTGAGCTAATACCATTATAACATCACAGATGCCAAGAGAATTCATTTAAACGGGACCGATGAGAAAAAGGGACCCACTTAAAACCATGTTTGCTTTTGTCAACACTTAATCAATTCAGATTTTCAACAAAGAGCTGGGAGAAAAGACTCTGAAAAGAGTTCACAAGCCCTCTGGGACCACGGGGAGTCTCCCACCACTCTTGCTGCTCCTGCAGCTCCACGGGCCTTGGTTACTTTGTCATTTTGTTTGGGTGCTGCAGCTGGAGCACCCAACCTTGCGTGGGGTGACACTGCAAAGCAGTGGTGGAGTCAGGACCCGAGTCCAGAACCCAGCAGCCCTGGCAATAAAAGGCAGGGAAATGGTTTTCTCCTCTTGCTAAAGGAGTTTCCCCAACCCATCCCATCCTCCCTAGTCTCTGATCAGGGACTAAAGTTCAAATCTCACAGAGATTACAAAAGGGGAATCATTTTCAGTGAGAGCACAGGCAACTTCACCTCTGATAAACTGGGGTTTCCTGACCATGCAATGCTTTGCCAACCGATTCCCTTCCCTGAGCAATTATTGAGCTTCTATTTGCTGTGCCAACTGCTAGAAAATATTGTGTAATGGCATCTCTTTTTGCATATTATTATTCTGGTTTTACTTTAAAGCAGCAGAGAAGCTGAGGCAGATCTGGAGCCTGGAAGAGAACCACAGGGAAAAGCATCTGTTTGCTGCAGTGCAAATGGTGCAGCATCGATCCTAACCTGTTACGGGGCTGACCCCAGGCTTGTGCAGAATGCTACCAATCATGTCTGCTGGTCTTCTTCTGTCAACCTGTCAATATAAAGAGCAGAAAGGAAATCTAAACAGTCCGAATTACTTTTTTCTAGGCCATAGTTCTATACACGTACCTTTTCTATGCTAGCAGGTAATCACTGCTTGGATGTGGAAAGAATTATGTGTGGCTGGCCCTTATCTCTTAACATTTTTCCCCAGGGCAAGTGGTGTGGCAGGGTACTGGGAGTATCAGGCAAAGCATCCTGCAGCACTTCAGCTCATCGCCGCAGTCTCGATGTGCAGCCGCCTGCTGCTGAGGATCGACTAGTATACGGCAAAGAATACGGGTCTAATTCTCCATTCCTTTATACGTTGTGAACCGGTGCTTTAAGCTTTGTGCAACACAAAGTCCTGCGGCTGCAGACTTGGTGGCCCTTTGCATGTAAGCAGCAGCATGCATTGCGAGGCCACAAAGCACTGGGGCTCCCCATGGTTCTCTTCCCAGCCCTGGGAGCATCCCCCTATGCGGAGCCTTTGCTTCCATCTGGAGCAGCTTGCTCCTCACGGAAAAGCACTTGCCTACTCCATGTCAATCCACGCTCCTCAGTCGCTTTCTGTCTGATTAACCCAAAACTACCATGCTCAGCTTGTGGTGCCTTATGATGATGTTCAGGTGGAAAGGCCTCGGCTTTTCCAAGTGCTCCTGACTCTCTCAGGAGGGTAAATAGAGTGTTCAGATTTCCAAAATCTTCAGCTGAGATGTCAAACAAGCAGGAGAAGACCTCCACCTCCATTGGTGGCCCAGTATGGTGCAGGGTGTAGCAGGGATGGACAAGTGGGTACACAGTCTCCCTCTGTAGCATTCACTTCATCATTAGTGCAGGTAATCAGGGCACAGCAGGTGAGGAGGAACAAAGCTAGGGACTTTCCTTTCAGACCAGAGTAAGAAGGGTTTTAATCTTTTTATACTGGAAAGGTGACAGAAGGTGTTAGCAGAAATCTGCCAAACTGGGACAGCCTATGCTAGCAGTTTAAAAAGACGCAGACAAATTTCTCCCCTGTTTTCAGCATGCAGTACTGCCTCCAGCTTGGTGGTTCCCACTCAGCCTGGCCTGTTTCACAGAGATTGTGTGACCTGGTGAGCTGAAAGGGAGCTTTACCCTGCTGGGGCAGCAGCAGCTCTGCTCTCAGCCAGGGAGAAAGCATGGCCAAGGAATGGGGAGATCTCCACGCCGCCTGGGGGGCTGTACACCTGGGCATGGAGTGGCTCTTTTTTGCTACCCAGGAAAATGGAACATGGGAAAGCAGAATTCTTGCAGAGTCCTGAAACACTGATATGTTCCTGTAGTCCACAGAGGGAATAAAAGGAAACTGAGGAGAAACCCTGGCAGACAAATGACAAAAAGCTACAGCAAGTCTGAAACTCTCGAGAAGAAGTAGAAGAGACCTGGAGGAAATTCCACCACTGGTTCCCTGGGTATCTGCAAGCAACAGGAGACAGAAACAGGGGAGAGGCTTCATTCCCGAGAAGAAGATCTGAGCCACCCAGTGAACCTAGCACTTCGTGTAGCTCAGGCAGAAAAGGCAATCTCCAGGTCTGCATTACACAACAGCAATCAGTGCTGGTGCAGCACTGAGGACGTCCGTGCAGCTCATCGCTACCCCCCAGAAAAGCACTGGGAGAGCACGAGTGGAGGCCCCAGGACAGTACGGAGAAGAGTCACAGCAGTTCATCGATTGCTCATCAAAAACATAAATTACTCGTAACTGAAATAATGCAGTGAGGAGAGACGTGAATGCAGCAAAGTGGACGGGTAGGTAAGGAAGAGCCTGAGGCCATCACCAGCTGGCCTCCCACAGGGTCTGCCAAGTCTCCTTGGAGGGGAGGGTTAAACCCTGGAGTTGTTGCGGAACCGGAGATTGCTCCCAGGCAGAGAGGTCTGAGGCTGCCCGCTTCAGCGAGGCCCTGGTGAAGCTAAAGGAGTCAGCTGAAACACCCCACAAGCCGGGCTGTTCCAGCAGCCCACCTGTGTGCAGCAGATACCTCCGGCAAGGTGAGAGGCTCTGAGGCCAGCCTAAAACGTGCAGGGGCCTTCTAATGATAAAACAGCATGTGTGGATGCAGCTGACACCTGAACTCAAAACAAAAAGCAGTTTGCTGCTTCTGGTAAACACTATCCCTATAGGAGAAATGTAGTTTCATCCTCCTGCCTGGCTGAATGATCTAACCAAAGCACTCCAGCTTTTGCGAAGTGTCCCCAACCAACACAGAACTAGCATGGGCCCCCAGTGCCCCGTCCTTCTCCTACAGAGTATCTCATTTCTGACTGATGGACCAAATCTTGCTGTAGATTCAGCTTTGGGGTTCTCCTCCTCCTCAGAGGCCTGTTGTCCTCACAAACCGCCCTGGCTTTGCTCTTGTGTCCCGTGCTTTATGGTGCGAGTCTGACACTCGCTGGTTGCTCTACAGCCTTTCCATAACACAGCCCTGATGCAAGCCAGCAGCAGCCTCCTCCAGCCAAGCTAAGAGGACACAGAAACTAGTCCTCTGGCACCAGCTTATAATACCCCCATTACAGCCAGTTTTAAGCCCCAAGCGTACACAGGGCTGTAGCCCCCTCACTGACAGCGCACAGTCCCACAGCATGCGCGCTGGGTGAGGGGCACAGGGATGGTAATGGCAACGGGTCCCATCAACGATCTTGTGACGGTCAAGTAGAAGTAAGGGTGCAAGTCTGAGGTCAAGCCAGGAAATCCAGACACCCCAGGAAGAGGTGTGGGAGCAGGTATGCCTGCGACATGTATCAGGCCAGGACTGAAGGGCCAGGGATGAACTGAAATGGGGCTCTTGGGAGCATGGGCAGAGGTTGTGGGTGGGAGCCCCAGGTGAGGCTGGTTGGGTTAATTAAGGCCTATGGATGTCCTCAGGGCCCTGACACAGAGCTGCAAATGAGCAGCTGTAAAAGTTGGGAATGACTCTTGGGTACAGCGAGAGCCTCCAAGTCACCTCGCTGCCTCTCCTGTGTCTGGCAGGGGGCAATCGCAGACGCCTGAAGAAGAGCCTAAGAACAGAGCAAGCCCAGAGTCAAACTTCTGAGGGTTTTCACAGTCTCCACCAATGTATGGTTTAGGCACTACCGGAGCCGAGTACAGCTTCTGTGTCCTGGTGGATTTGTCTTCCCTGAACCTGTCCGGTCTTTCCTGTCCAGCATCCACCACATCCTGCTGTGAGCAGTTCTGCAGTGCACATCACATGAAAAGCTGCCTCCTCCTGAACGTTTCGAATCTGCCGCCTCTTGCCTTCATTTGAGCCCTCTGAGCTTTTGTATCAGAGGTGGCAGAGGTTAGCTGTCTCCGCTAATTTCTTCCATGCCATCTGAACCACTGATTTCACGTCAGTGGGCACAGAATGGCTGAAGGCTGCAAACTCCGTGTGCTCTAGCATGTCAGCAAACATGCAGTGGATTGGTAGTAGACTCTGTGTGCTCTCTCTTCCTTTGAACGAGCTGATTTTGGTAACTTGATGGCACAGAGGGAAAGGCAGATGCTTCTCTCTAGTCTCACAACTGCTAGACTCAGACAGAAGAAAGCTACCAGCGCTGTGAAACCATGGCCTCTCTTGCCTTATCCCGGGCTGGCTGGTTGCCAGGTCAGCTAGGCAGATCAAATCCCTTTGCATCTCATTGCTTGCTGTGATCTGATGCTGAAAAATGCACTTTTTCTGTCCATGTTCTTACCTGCCACCCATCTCCTGAGCCAGCCTGTGGAAATTCAGTTTGAGACATTCAGCTGTGCTCTCCTCTCCTCCACAAAGATGAGTATTTCTTTCTATGTTTGCTTTTTTCTTTTTAAGTCAGGGCCTCTGGAAAACAATCCCTCCTCTCCCTAAAATACTGGGAGATACAAACACTGAGACCTTGGCCTCTGTGCTAAATGTCGCTGGAATAAGCTGCACCTCTCTGCTTTCTCTCTGCTTGTTTTTTCTTTCAATTTTACCCCTCAAATCTGAATGTGTCCCTGGAAATGATTCCTTCAGACAGCTAGTCCCCCAGCAGCTTAGAGGATACTGCTGCCTGCACAAGAGCAGCTGGACCCCCTCTGCATGCCTGCAAGGCTAAAACCTGCTGATTATTTCATGGGAGAAGATGGGAGGGGAGAGATCCTGACAGCCAGAGCAGAACAGCTTAACCCCTGCGCCACTGGATCTCCTACCCCACTGCGGTGCCGGTGATCTGGCAGAGCGTGTGTAGGTTGGGACACACCCAGGCACTGCCTGGATGCCCTCACTCTTGGAAGAATGGTTGGTAGGAGGAAAAGAGGTGAAGGTGGTACCAAGCAGCAAGGAAAAAACCGCAACATCAAAAGGACACAGCACCTGCAAATATTGAGGAGAGACAGCAGAGAGGAGCGGGGAGATGCTGGTGCATTTCCTGCCAAGGGGAAGCAACGCCAGGGCTGGGTATCCTTTCTGAAACAGCCATGGTGTAGTCACAGTGGTTTTTTCTCACCTGGAGTCATCCTCTGCTCTCAGAGGCAACAACATCGTTGTTCCTAGAGGGTCAGGCTGGTATTGAGCGCAAGCCAAAGAAGCCATCCTTTGAGGATGGCTCTGGGTGCCCTGCAGATGGTGAGGAGCACCAGCAGCCTGTGGTGGGTGAGGAGAAGTGGGCAGGTGGGGGCACGGTTCCTTAGAAGAAAGCCCCTCTGTTCTCTCCCCCAAAAGCCCCCTCCAGCAGCTGGAACCTTCAGTCCTCTCCAGAGCTCTGTCTGATCCCAAGGCCTCTGCCAGGCCCTCTGCCTTGCTTCGGGGAGCAGGAAAATCCTTCGGGGACTCAGGAGAATTTGCTTTTATGCCATTGCAGACTTTTTCCTATTTTACTCCTCCGGCTTGGCTGTCTGCTGGGCTTTGTGCCATCCTCAGCCCCAGCTGCGAGGCGTAGCTCCCCGCTGGACCCCATCCCCTCCTTCCCCACACCCCCACCCCTTGCAGCGCTACCCTCCAGCCGTGCGTTTCCAAGAGCGCGAGTGCAGGCTCTCAAAAACGGTCCGTGATGCTTTGCAAAGAGGGATCACTTGCAGTGCCCTCCCCTTCCAGATCACTCTAGTTCTTGATCCCAAATACGCCCGTTTGCTTCGGTTCACCAGTGCACGAGTGGAGCCAGCGTGCTGTGAGGCCAGTGAGCTCTTCAGTGCACCCCAAGTAAGGAAAAGCAGTTGTACCTCATATTCGCACATGAGGGCTTTCCACCCCTCTGTGCTTCTCTCCCTCCCCAGCGGCAGCCGCCGCTGCTCCTCCCACGCACAGAGTGAAGGCTGCTCCGCTGGGCAAGCCGTGTCCCGGCAGGACAGGAGAGGACACACTGCAGATACCTCAGCAGCGTCCTCCCTCCTCCTCCCCTGCCTGTAACGCTGGGGAGCTGCATCAGCGTGACAGAGCTTTGAGCCGAGCTGTCACAACACGAGCGGGAAGTGGCAGCACAAAGAGACTCGCAGCCCGAATGTGTCTGCCCACCATCCTGCTTCCTCGCTCCCTTCATGCCCAGGCTCCGGCTTGCTTCCCGCAGCAGTTCCCCTACCGTCAGTGGCAGGAGCAAGGCAGAGAGAGAGGGATGCAAAGGGGACATATTGCCTCGCAGTGTGTGACCCAGCAGCGGGCAAGTAGTGACCCAACACACCAGGAGACTCACAGAGCCACAGCTGCTCCATGCTGCACGGGCCATGAGCATGTTTTATGTCATGGCTCTGGGATGAAGCCAGTCTGGTACTGGGATGTGCATCAGGAGAAATGCATCCTTGGGGTAACACCCCGCAAGGGATGTTACCACCCTGCCTGCCCCTCCTTGAAGAGAAGTTTCAGCATGTCTCGCTCAGATCTCTCTGCTGTCCACTTTATCCGGAGGCCGCTGCACTTGGTGGGAACAGTTCAATCAGCTTTGGATTGGACCTATGTCAGCAGGGATCAGCAAAGCCCGTCAGATGAGGTGGGAGATGCCAGCAAACCAGTGGCGCCCTCTCCTGCCTTATCCTTCCTTGTTGGTTTGCAGCCAAGTCATCGCTGCCTTTACAGGGTTTTGTTGGACAGAAATACCCTCTGTCTCTCCCCCACCCCAGGAAAGCAAAACGTAGCGCATCCTCCTGGAGACCTCCTCTCCCGCAGCAGTTTGCAAGCCGCCACTCTTACGTAAGACTTGGCATTTTTCCCCTTCTGCCTCTCATTTCCATTTAACAGTCTCCAAAATCTTGCAGACTCATTTATTTCCTCTGTCGTGCGCCCCTGGCAGAGATTTCCCTGCGCCTAGTTTGGCTGCGGTCTGAGCGGACCCTGCGCTCACCTATCCCGCCCCAGCACTCCGGATGGTGGCAGCTGGACTCTTTCTATCTGCAGCACACCCTAGGCTTTATTTGCAGCTGCCTGGTACGTTGAGCTGTACAAACCCACACTGGTGTGCAGTGGAAGGGGAGAGGTCTGATTCATTCAGCTACAGGGCTCGCAATTCCACCAGTCGGGTCCTGTAGCAAGGAATCAGTCTCAGACTGACACAGATGGACACGCGGCCTGCAAACTCAAGTGTAAGAAGTGAATTTGCTAGGTAATTTTTAATCTGTATAAACACCAGCTAAGGTTTTATTTATTATTTCCCAGCAAGCGATTGCATTTAAAGGGGAGAGAAGACATTTTGCCATTGACTGCAGTAGTTATAAAATGACAGTATGATGCAGGTTTGGAGGTCCAGGTTGTTTTCTAGGGGGCAGGGAGCTAACTTTCCACCTAGATCTCATGTGTGAATACAGAACAGTCTGCAGTGAAAAAAACCTGCATGTTACTCTGCATATGATTCCCCCACCAGGTACCTCTCTGTTTAGGTAGAGATTTCCAGCAGTCAGTTGTCCTTCATAACCCCAGCAGCTAATGCTGCAACGCAAGCTGTCCAGAAGGTTGTCTATTATTGTGGCTATTGCCATTAATGAAAACTTCCAGCTTAAGAGGGAGTGTCATTATCTGTAACATAGAATCATAGAATCATAGAATCATTAAGGTTAGAAAAGACCTCTAAGACCATCAAGTCCAACCGTCAACCCAACCCCACCATGCCCACTAAACCATGTCCCGAAGCGCCTCATCTACACGTCTTTTAAATACTTCCAGGGATGGTGACTCCACCACCTCCCTGGGCAGCCTGTTCCAAGGCCTGACCACTCTTTCAGTAAAGAAGTTTTTCCTAATGTCCAGTCTGAACCTCCCCTGGTGCAACTTGAGGCCATTTCCTCTCGTCCTATCGCTGGTTACTTGGGAGAAGAGACCAACCCCCCCCTCACTACAACCTCCTTCCAGGCAGTTGTAGAGCGCGATGAGGTCTCCCCTCAGCCTCCTCTTCTCCAGGCTAAACAGCCCCAGTTCCCTCAGCCGCTCCTCATCAGACTTGTGCTCCAGACCCTTCACCAGCTCCGTTGCCCTTCTCTGGACACGCTCCAGCACCTCAATGTCCTTCTTGGAGTGAGGGGCCCAAAACTGAACACAGGATTCGAGGTGCGGCCTCACCAGGGCCGAGTACAGGGGCACGATCACCTCCCTACTCCTGCTGGCCACACTATTTAACATGGTACTAAGAGCAATGGTTCCAGTAGCAAATGATGAAGCCTGAGAAAACTCTGCAGGCTTGAGATCATGGGAAATCAAGAATCTCTGACCTTGTATAGTCTGCGCATTTCTTCTGCCAGCTGATGCTAAATCTACATTAGTGAACAGCAAAGAGGGAAGAGGTTGCCTGGCAAAGGGTGAAGTCAGGACGCCCACTGATCTGCCCGTGCCCTTGCTCTGAAGTATGACAGTGTTGTTGGAGCCCTTCAAGCCTTTCTGTTTTCCTTTGGCAGCCACTGCGGTCCAGCCCTGAGGGAGAGACCTTGCTAGCTGAGCTGGAATGTGGTTTTATTGCATTGATGCTGACTCAGCTGGTTTAGAAAGGTGAATTCTACCTGCTAATGTTTCCTTAGATGTCTGGGGAGTCAGAGCATGGGGGCAGACCATCTGTCACCCCCAGATCAGAAGAAATACTTGAAAAGTTCACTTAGAAACAGAAATGTTCATAGGCTAGGGGTCAGATCTTGGACTCTCTTACGCTTGAATAACCCCATATGCATTGGCATTGGCGGGAACCAGCAATCTCTAGGGCATACAGACATGCCGCATTACGCAGCTGAAATGCATGGCCATGCATGAAGACTGCCAGAGTCAGGAAGAAACAGAAGCAAAAAGAAGCACCAGGTTTCGATGAAATATATACTGACTACTGATGAAATATGTCGTACAAAACAAAACCCGTGGGGAGGAGGGAGAGCTGTCCTCTCTGGTGACTTAGCTTCCTATGGTAAAACGGTCACTTCTCCTGCCAGCTTTCAGCAAGGGTTTAGCTCCCCTCGGCAAAGCGAGGCCGCACAACCTAGACCCCAGGGGCACCCGCGGGGTGAAGCAGTCCCAGGGACCACCAGAAGCATCAGGACACAAGCTGCAAGGACAGAGTAATTCTTTCTGAGAGCACAACAAAATTTGTGTATCACTGTTGGATTTGGGGCTTTTAGCCCTGCTATCACACTGTGAGCCCAGGAATTGCCAAGCAGTGGGGTGGCTACCAATTTTTTCTAATATAGGTCGTGGATGACCAAGAGGGGATTAATTATAGATCAATTCACTCTGTTCTGTTCGACCTGCAAAAGTTGTTGGTTGCAGAGAGAGCAATAAAAGGCTTAGCTCAGCCTTGATGGTGAAGAAGGACTGGTGCCCTTAGGCAGTGGTGGTGGGACAACTAGGTTGGAAGGAGGTGTTCTACTAGCCTGGTGAGAGTCTGGCTGGAGATTCAAGAAGTGACTTTAAGCTTCAGATTCCTCAAGGGGGAGTGAAGCTGGGGGCTAGAGAGAGTGATCATAAGCATCGTAAGTGCTAGTGCAATGTTAAGCATCCTAAAATATTAAGGGTTTTTTTTCCCCTAAAAACAGCTCTCTGCTAAGAACAGGATGCACTAGTTCTTAGACTTTTTTCTCTAATCCTAGGGATTATAAATCTGTGTTATTGCTAGTGGGTGAAAGC
Organism: Fulmarus glacialis; assembly: GCF_000690835.1. Taxonomy (NCBI): domain Eukaryota; kingdom Metazoa; phylum Chordata; class Aves; order Procellariiformes; family Procellariidae; genus Fulmarus; species Fulmarus glacialis. Next base: position 60,108 of record NW_009208080.1, read on the forward strand.
TCAGGTATTTAAATCACTGTTGAGAAGCTGGAAGCCCACAGCCCCAAAGCCCTATGGCATGACTGCAAAATAGCCAGAGTTGACAATGCTGCAGATAAGTCAGGCCCAAAGCATCTGAGTTAATTTCCAAAGGTTCCTTTCCTGCAATTCCTCCTCCCAAAGGCTCCTGGCTGCTCTGATGAGGGTGATCTTGACTGACGACAGAGAAGGCAATATCAGCAGCAATCCCTAGAGACAGTTCAATAAAGCAACAAATGCTGTTTTCCGCTGAGGTTTGTATTTATCCTGGCAGTGCTGTGATGAGGCAGAAGAAAAGCTAGGTAGGAGGGCTGGTTCTGGTGACTCCTGGAGCAACAGGCATCTTGTGTGGCTTCCCTTCTGTTTCATAATGGATACAGGCTTCGTGCCTCCTCTTCCTCAGCGGGGGTACTGCCAAGATCCTTCCTCCTTATTGTCTCAGCTCGTAGGAACTCAGCATCAGAGAACACAACCTTTCTGTCCCACGGGCCCCAGCTGTACTGGAGGGTAGGACTATAAACTTCACTTCATGGGGAAGCCAGAGCAACAAATACGTAGCTGAGGATCATAAAGAAGTGCTTGGAATGGGAACCTCTTCTGTGTCAGGTCTGTGGCTGCTTTACCAGGGAGGCACAAGATGCATGGAGAGGCCTGGGATTAGCAGACACGGTCTAAATGTTCTTGCCATGGTAATTTATTTACGATGCATGATATCTTATGAGATGAAACAAAGCCCTGATTAGCTCACTCTCCCATTCTCTATTCACATTGTTCAGGTGTGTTTCAGTGCTGGTAGAGGCAGTGGTGCAGTAACACAGGCTCTCAGTGTGGGTAAAATGACAGTGCTCCTTTCCCTTCAGAAGATCAGCCCATCTTCTCACCCACAGATCTAGCCTAGGAGTCTCCTCTTCCCCCGTGTCCTGAACAAACCCTGGGACCACCACTAATGCAACTGTGCTCTGTCTTCCTGCATCTCGCCGGCAGGAGCTGGTCCAACCAGCCACAGCTCCACTTAACACCCTCCTTACACGCTTGTACAGACAGTGCTGCTGCTCCTCTCAGCTCCCCAAAACTGTGCCTGTGATCACAAGGCCTTCTTGCCTCTGGGCTCCACCACCAGCTTTAAGACTGCAGGCCACCTCCTGGGCTGGGAATAAATGGTATGTGTATCTGGTCATTCGTACTGGCTACATGACCTGCAGCAATGCATGCAGGCAAAATGGAGATACGTGAGAAGCAACATTACCAGTATGTCCAGAGGGACAAGCTCCGATGGCATACGTGCACCTCCACATTCAGACAAGTAGCCCTCAGTGCAGTGACAACCAGCTCAAATGAAACTTAACATGAACCAAAAAAAAAGAAGCAGCTCGACAACACAAACCCTTGGCAAAATTAAACCAGTTTGAAAGCCCAGCTGCAAAAAATAGGGCCAATAACAATTTTAATTCTCATGTGATGAGTAATGTCTCCTGGCACCTAGCAAGCAGTCGATATCAAGCTAGCAGAAGTCAGGAAGGACGCTGAATAATCCCGTGTTCTGCAGCGACGTTAGCAGGTGATCATTCTGGAGGCTGAAAGCAGGCAGCAGCCTCCTGAGATGCCTAACGATAATAACTGACCCCTTCTGGTACTCCACGGGTGGGCAACTGTGGAGCTGGTCTTGGCAGCTCCTGAACCAGTGTAGTGGGTACAAACTATACCATTTCCCAGATCAGTTTTCAGCAGCTGGTTGAGCTTCTGAACTGAGATAATCTCTGAAGGCCACCTGCTGCTCCTGCAAACACCAAAGGGGAGGTACATCACTGCAGTCAGCACGAGAGCTGAGCAATACCTTTCTTTGTGGAAGATACCCTCTGAGCAAGTGTTTTTCCTGGCTCTTTTAGAGGCTCTAGCCCTTTCAAAGAGAAGGCTGCAAGCCATGGTTGCAATCCATGAATATGATCTCTGAAATTTAGTTATTTCTTCGAAGGGTGCTAGCCCTCTCTTGCAAGAACTCCAGCTTTCACTTCCCCTTCTGCTCTCCGGTCTATTAAACCAAAGGTTATTTATTACTGTAGGTAAGTTAAAAACTACAAAAAATGGTTTGTGATCTACTAAAAATCTAGGGAATTTTATCTAGCATTTTGAGTAACTGTGTGAACTGTGTGAAGTATTGTCTAACTTGCTTGGTCTGCTGAAGGTTTGACGTGGCTTGAGCGATGTAGCGAAAAACAGTTGCCGCACTTAGTCACTAATGAATGGAGGGCCATATATCTCACTCACTCAGCTCATGTGCCAGCAATGACAGATTTTTTCAGTGTGTTACGTTGTTGCTCGATGCATTGTGCAAACACTCAGGGTTTAGAAGGACTGCACCCAGTACCTTATTAATTCAAATAGCATGGTGCCAGCCTCAGATCAAGGGGAACTCATGCAGTGTCAGTGGTTTGTTTGCATTGTTTTCTATGCCAACAGCGGTGAAGATTTTCTCTGGACAGGAGTGATGAAACTTGCTCTAACTGGGTTCTTTCTGATGACCAATCGAGCAGAGAAGTGGCATGTGGCCATACTGCTTCATACTAATAGACAAAAAAAGCCTGCAGGTATATTTGTTTGCTTAAGAGTTTTTCTTTCCTGATGTGATTATGCATTTTTTTTTACGCTTTTGCAATATCAGGAATGTCGAGTCCTCTCTTATTTCTCACTGTTGATGGAATACTTGTAAAGTACCAAAGAGGTGCCTAACATACAGATATGACTCACGGCTCTAAATTTGATTGCCAGTTGCCAGCCCTGAATAATTCCCAGGTTCCTTTTCCTGTGCTCCCCCTACAAACAGCTCTTTAGGATCCACAGATCTTTGATACGAGCTCCCAAGCCACCTGCTCCCTCCTCACCTGCTGCTCTTTCTCTCTTGGCATGAAATGTCTGGCTAAGGTTACTGGCCCGAAGGACCTAACAGCTGCTGAACTGGGTTATTATCCACAAAGAAAGGAGCTAGCGAAATAGAGAGACCAGTCACACAGTTGTATTTTTTCCCCTCCAAGCGAGGAACATTCATGAGAGTAAAAGGCAAGAAAAGAAGCTTTGTTTGAATTGTCGGCTTTGTGTCCTGTCTCCTCTTCTCTCGAGAGTGATCAATCTACACGGCTTCTGCCAGCCCAAAGCTAATTCTTAGTACCCAATAAAATAGGGTTTTTCCTCTATACCAACAGAAAGCTCCTGTTAACTCACGCCGAAGTTGTATTAGCTGTTTTTGCTAAGTCTTTTGCAAAGCTCCATGTGTCTGTCTTCAGCTTGTGTTTTATCACATTCACCATGTCCCTATCCAAGACGCAGCCTGTGCTTTTCTCTCCTTCACACCATCTCTTGTTAGCTTGGGACTAAACTCTTTTATTTCTTGGTGTTTGTCCTTCCACATGGGTGTATTAAAAAGTACTTTGATTGAATGGGCCCATGGCCAAGTAATCCAGCCCATGCCATATGACTGATGGTGGTAGATACTCCCCTGTAGCCTGTAAGGATTTTTGCAGGAGTTGAACCATCTGGAAGTATTGTGCTGCCCTTAGGCACAGTTGTCAGACAGTACGGTGTGATTATTATTATTTGCATCCTTTTCTTCCCTTCTATCCTCTTCCTTCTTACAAAAAAACAGATTTAGTCTGAGTACCACAATGTACCCATGAGACCTGGTGGACTTTGGTGTAGGAATATTTCTTAGGGACCCATTCAACAGCTCCTGCTTATGCTCTTCCTTCCCTTCCCCTCCCCTCCCATAATGGAACACACTTACTTCTCCCTTTAGTGGTTTGCCTCTCTCCTCTAGCTCCCTTTGAGCAAGCCAATTGGCATTGCTGAAGAGCGCACCTGGACCAAAGGAGTTTCCATACTTCTGATTTAGGAAACAGAGATTACAAAAGGGGTCAGCCCAGAGCAACAAGCAGGAGGGTTTAGCTGTTGGCTAGATCAGTGGTCTCCAAAGTGGGGTGCATGTATAGAATGTATAAATAAACAAATATACATCTAATGGGGACGTGTGCTCAAAATGTTCTTACTTATAGGGGTATGCAATCAAAACAGTTTGGAGACCACTGATCTACATTACCACAGCACGCCTCCCCTTCCAGACTGGTCTGCCTGGAGGGTCTTAGCTCTACGTTTGCAGTCCAAGGAGCCAGAGGACCAGCCATTGCAAGTGTGCTTTAAACTTGGCTATGAACAGAAAGACCTCAGAGACAGGAGGGCCACATGAAAAAGAGATGACTAGGGAGAGACCTCTGATGATCTGGTTTCTGCACATATAGAAGCTAGAGGCTATTATTTGCACCATGGACAAGCAAAACTCCAAAGGTCAGCATGAGTCAGTGTTTGTCAAGCAGTCATTTTCTGTTTTGAAGGTGATCCTCTGAAGTCCTGAACATGGACGTTGTCAGATGGTAATCTCTGGTAAGTGAATGTGTATGTAGGAGTGTTTTCCAGTATAAGAACATACATTTTGGTACCATTTAGAAAGCAACACTTAGGCTGTATATAAAGGCCAACAGATATTTTGCCCCATTAATATGGACATTTGCATACTTGTAGTTTGCTGTTGTGTTAGGCAGTGCTTCTGCTTTCACATTCAGTCTGTCATCTTAATGAAAATAAAGCATGTGAAGCCAAAGAAAGCAAGTATCTGTCCACTGATGATTTAGGGACATGGATGTATTTTTGTCTGTATATTTTTTGGAGATACTTCTATTTTTTCCTACCACTATCTAGGTGTGTGGTTACAAGGTAAGACAAGAGTAGTGTCTTTTCAGGTTTGAGCAGCTGGGTGCCACCTCTAAACAACTGACATTTTAAAGTGATTATCATTAGGTTTCAGAGTTAAATGACCTAGTTGTAAGGACGGAGGCAGTGCACACCTTCTGCCAGTCTGAAAGAGGCAGAAGAGACACTGCTATGATCAGAGATCGTAGTGCAGCTGTAAGATCAAGTACTTTGAAGAGCACTTTGAAGTCCATTGAAAAGCACTTTGCTAGTTCTGAAGGCATTACCATGGAGCAAAGGCACAGAAGGACATACCAGAGCTGAAGGACAGGTAATGGATACAACCAGCAGCTGGTGACAGTCTGTTGTTCTGTACTGTTTGTGTGAAGTGGTCTTTGGAGGGTGTAGATGTCAAAGAAGGTCCATTTGCGATGACACCAGCAGGCTGGGGAACCTTGCAAAAAGCCCAGGTTGCAATATGAAACTCAGGTCGCTTTGCTCTGTGTTGCAGAGCCAGGGCAGGACGTGAACAAACCGTCCCAGCTTGTCTCAGAAATGTGCAACAGTTTGTGGGGCAGCAAGCAAGGCTCTCCTGCCACCATGCTCCCACGCTATGCTGTCCCCCGGAACGGCCTCGTGTTTATTAGCAGCTGCTTTGCCGAGATGTGCAGGAGACCTGGTGCAGCGGGAGGTGGTGGTGGTGCGGAGTCCCTCTCCACTCCCTGTGCTCCTCATTTCTACCTGCATCCAGCGCACGCCTTCCCGCCTGTGTGCGTGTGCGTGTGCGTGCATGTGTGCGTGTGCGTGCATGTGTGTGTGCGTGCATGTGTGTGTGTGCATGCGTGTGTGTGCATGCGTGTGTGTGTGCATGCGTTTGGGAGGCTCAGCCCCAGGCTGGAGCACACGGGGTGTTGCAGCTTTACTGCCCCTCCACGTTCCCTGCCAGCGGGTGCTGGTGTGAAGGCAAACGCTCCTTAGCCAGCTGCTGAGCGTGCCTGTTGAGTGCGGGGTGGCATGTGTACGAATGGAACGTGGTTGCTCTGCTTCTGGGATAGGGTCAAGTCCAGAAGAGAAGGTCAAAGAAAGCCTTAAGGGATCGGGGTGAGTGCTGGTCTTGGGGCTTTGCCCCAAGTGACTTCAGCTCTGTCACCAAAGTAGCATGAGGGTGGGCTTATATCAAAGACATTCATTTTGGCTGACAGGATGGCAATAGGTTAATCAAGCAGAAAAAGCAGTGAGGAGAAGAAGCTTTAACCCTTCTCTGCTTCCTCGCGGGCTCTGGAAAGGGGAGTCAGTCCCTAAGCACCCTTGGACGTGTGCATGCACCACCTTGGCTAGCTTGCTTTCCAGTCGGTCCAACTCCCCACTGGTGTTCAGGCAACCTCCTTCCACCACCCCACTCCTTCTTTGAGGCTTTTGGCAGTCCTGGGGTTTCCTGGGTGGAGGCTGGAAACCCCCAGTGTCCTGGGCAGGCTGGAGAGGAAACTCTCATACGGCACCTGGAGTGTCCCCCCCTTGTAACTGCTCCTCCTGCTGCCCGTTCTCCTGCCAGCCCCAGGGAATCTTCTGAATCCCTTGGCTGGGATATGCCCCCCACATGGAAGGGGAAAAATCCATTATCAGCTCAGTTAACGTTAAATGGATTGTTATTAGGAAACTAAGCAGCAGAAAGTATGTTACTGGTTAACTGCCCTCTCTTGCCCTGGCTGTACTGATCTCAGGAGGAGAATGGCACCATGCATTGCTGTCCTCCAGCTTCTGCAGACACTGCATGGACCCCTGTTTAAAAAGATGTAGGTGTTCGTGTGCGTGCTGTATCATCAGAGCAGCTACCCTGCTCTTCCATCAGTGCTTCCACTGTTTAGACTGCTGTGTGATTTGTTTGGCTTGATTTTTCTTTTTTTAAAAAAATCTACAAGTACAGACTGTGATGGCTTGTTAATAATACAGTGCCTCTTTCTACGCAGGGCTGCCTCAGAACTCGTCTGAATCCAGTCAAAAGGCTTTATTTTAAAATAACTAGCTTTTTTTTTGTAGCACAACAAACCAAAACCACATCTGCCCCACGCTGAGTTCATTTGTGCAGATTTCTGTTCACCTCACATTTTAATATCGAAGCTATAAACCCTGGAGTGGAAAGCTGGTGAGCAGAATGGTGTCCTGCAGAAATGCCACCAGACACGAGGCTGACAGCAACACTGCCAGGCACTGCTTGTAACGATCTTTGTTTCTTTGAGTTATGCAAGCAGCTACAGCCTCTTCCTTCTGTGCCTGACTAAGGCCAGAAGGCTGATGGTTCAATGGATGCTACTGTTCAGGCAGCGAGCAGAGAGAAAACAATGCAAAATTCATTGACAAATCCATTGCTTGCACACACACAGGCTGGAAAAAGCAAAAAATCAACAGCAACGTTTGCAGTCAGCTCCGGCTTCAGCTGCACACGATCTTCAGGTGTTCTTGGCATAGGATCAAGGTCCTGGTTTGTGGTGTGAGGAGGGAGGGAGGAGGAGGACTGAAGCAGGAAGCCCTGTATTTGAGTTGAATACGTTGCACTCAAAATCAGATGTGGTGCAAAGTCTGCCGCCTTTTCGATTGGGAAAGTAGCATTTGAGCTTGATTCCTTATTGTGGCTGATCTCTTCAAGCAGGACAAATCCTGCTTTCAGAATAAAGGATACAGGCTCATGTTCCAGGTTCTTATTTTTAAGCACTCTTTAATCCCTCAAGTTAAAAATCTTCCTGGCATAGCTCTAGGCAAAGATGGGATTTGGTGACTACACTCATTACTTTTTTTTTCTTTTCTGAATGGCGGTTCCCTGTTCTCTGCCACCCCACTCAACAACCCACTTTTTCCACTGTTTGGATTCTTGCTTATGTTGCTTTTCCAGCTTTACTTTCTGAAGGGATTGCCTCTTGTTCCCAAATACAACCTTTGCATCAGCTTGGGCTGTCCTTCAAAAAGGGAAGCAGCCAATGCAAAGCATTCTGGCATGAGTCAGAAATCCTTACGGATGAGCTAAACACAGCAGAGCAGAAACCAGGTCAACAGCAGCTCTCATGAGAATTTAGCTACATCCCTGGCATGGCACTTCTGATCTGTCTCTCTCCCAACCCTTCTACTTCCCTGTGTGGCCACACCTACGCCAGAAGGAGAGGCGTGCTTAAAACCTTCGTGTGGACAAGGCAGGTTGTATTGACCAGTCAAAGCATGTTTCGCTTTTCTTTAGGAAAAATTCATCAGTTAACGCACTGGAAGCATGCCCCTTCACCTTTTCCACCCCTATTAGCGAAGACAAAGCCTGTCTGCTCTTCTTCAGGATGGCGTTTTACGAGTGAGGACCAGCTCTTGTTGTCTGCGTCCATACAATATCCATCACACACGTTCCACATCTGTTCAGCAAGAACATTACAAAACAGAAGTAGAAAACACCATATGCTCCCCCTTTGTGGTCATGTTGGAGTCGCTGCATCATGAGAAATCCAAATGCTAGAACAGCCAAGAAGCTCAAATTTGGACCCTTGGGAATTGGAATGAATTTATATTGTAAGCTCCAGTTCTGGTTTTATTATATAGCCCTACAGTATATGACGGCACCATCGCCTACTGGAGTGTACACCAGGCCACATCAGCAGAGTGTAGCTGCCAGCTGCAGCCCAGAGATGAGCTATGACAGCACTCCCACCCAGCCTTCACATGGCACAACATCTGCCATGGATGAACCATGCATTTGCACTCAGCTAAGAGATTTTCCAGGTTGCAGTGTGGTAGCGGGGTAACGTGGTGGGACTGTGGTTAGAAACTTCTCAAGAGCTGCTTTCTGCCTCTTTTCACAATTTGCTGGCACCCCCTTTCTGCCCTACCTCTTGCACAGCCTGTGGCTCTCTTTGGTCCCAGGTTCCCTCCGCTCTCAGCCCGTACTTTCTCTTCCACTCCATCAAGGATGATGAGCCTAGCAAGGAGCTGCACCAGGAGGCAATGCTAGCCAGTAAGGAGAAAGATAGTTAAGTACAGGACGTTGCAACACATTGTGCCATGATGTCAGGTACAATACATGTCTGATAATGCACTGCTAGAAATATCCTTCATGCTGCTGCTTAGCTGTGCGGAGTTAATGTACGTTTTAACTCGTGCTTCAGAGATTCCCATGGCTTCAGAGAGGCAGGATTTCTGGCAGAGCATGGTATCCATTTTTCATGATGAAGCTGCACTGACATGATGCCAGTGGGACAGCTCTAGGAGTTTGAACATAACTGGAGCATCCTGATGGGTCTTGAGTAACGTTATATCCGTTGTAATGTTCTGCGGATGCACAGAGAAGATCATTTTTAGCTGTTTGCATGTGTTTAATTCTTTATAATAATTCAAAATGCAGTCAATTTGATGCTCTGTCCCTGTGACCAATTCTTTAATTTGGTGCACATTGCTACAATTATGATATTACATGAGAATCTTGGCTTTAAAATAAGTTTATAAAGAGCATTTGGAATTTTAATTATGAAATCTGACTTTTAAGTGACTACTGTCAGTGGATGGGAACCCCTGTGCTCAAATATGAGGAGTTCAGCTCACTGAAATTGAGATATGCTTATCCACATTTCCACTTTCAGGGGCACTTGTTTCACATTTCCAGATGTTTCCTCATATACACCAAAGCCATTTTAAAATGATAGTCAAGATTCTCATGCAGTGTCTTGATTGAGGAGGCTACAACGCTCGGAAAAGACTCAAAATTACAAGAGCTGGCCAGACTCATGATTTGGTGGGACTGAATTCAGGACTGGGAAAGATGCAAGACCAGAAAGGAACTGTGGCCAAATCCCTTCAAGACTGTCATGCCAACGCGAGCCATTGTACAGCTGGCTGCAGGTACTAGTCCTGCTGGAGAGGAAGGACTCTCCTTCCCCAACTAAAATGTCCCTTGTGTCAGCCTAGGGTTCCTTGTTAGGAAAACCTGCACTCCTGCTGTGTGTGCTGCCTCAGTTCCACAGAGCAATAGTGCCTATTCCAGCACTGAAATTTTGGAGAGAATGTAATTCACAAGGAATGTATTACCTTATCACACCATTGTCTTTAATAAAATAGCTCCAAAGAATCAGCATGGACTATTTTTTTCACAATGTGATTTTTATTAGTAATTTATTCAGCCTAGCAGATGCCAGCATGCAAACTATGCAAAGAGCAAATCTCTTCCTCGAAGTGTAAATATTTGCAGATCATATTCAATGGTATTTAGTACTCTGCAAACATATTGTCAACAGTTCTATCCAAACTCTTCCCTAATCGCAGCCTGAGAGTTGGCAGAGACATGTCCTCTGTGAAAAGACGGTTATGGAAAAAAATGATAGCAGGCTAAATAGGTTCTTGGCTTAATTAGACTGGAGTTATACCAGAGTTGAATCTGGCCCAGACCAAGTTAAAACTCTGTTATAGGAGCTTGTACCTACCACACACAGAGCTGGAGGGACGATGCTTCTAGGGGGACAGCCCTCCCAAGCAGGCTGGGAACCTCTCTTGGCACTGGACAAAAAGGGCTGTTACAATGCAGGGCAGGGAGGTTCAACCTTCCACGTGTTTTAAGGGATGTTCCACCTTTTCTTAGACATAATAGGAGATGTGTGACTATTCCTTGCATTGCATCGACTGGCTAAGTTTATTTGAATAGTCCAGAAGAGCAAATATTCCCTATCCCAATCACCATCTGTTCTTAAAACAGAAATGTGTTAGCTCTTAAATGCAGACCTGCCTTTTGGTCTCTAGCTCAGTGAGTGCAAAATCCCTGAATGGGTTAATATCTGGGACATCGCTTGACTATATTGAGCCATTTCTGTTTCAACTAATATCCTAAAATCTCCTTTCCTGCACCTCCAGCCCAATCCCCTTTGATAGCATTTCATTACATCCCATAATCTCTGCTCTCCTGACAATCTGGAATAAATACAAACCAACTGAAAGCTCAACGATGGCTTAGCCCTCATTTATATTCTATGAAAACCTGCTATTGCAAGAATGTCTTAGCACCCCAGTTTTTCACACGAGGCATGTAAAGTTGCAAAGATCTCCAAACACTTCAAAATTATGTCCTCTGGGATTCTCAAAGGAAACAGCCTGACTGACTGACATTCCCTGTGCATCATAGGGAGAGAGGTGAGCGAGGGCACATTCATGACATCCCGTTCTCTTTGTTTGCATGATCACAGCTTTTTTTCACTGCCTGTATTTTCTCATTCCACATCTGGGCTTCTCCATGTGCATTTTTTTTTCTCCTGAGACTGTTTTTCCCAGAAATGTGCTTGTTCCCCACCACACCAACCCTAAGGGCTGGGTGCCCTCCTGCTTTGCTCAACAGCTTCACATTATTTCCTCCATCATTGTGCTTTGTCCTGCCAGATAATCTGTTCTACAGCAGACAGTCCTCCTCCCCCCTTCAAATGTCTCTTCTAATTCTCTTAAATTGCAGAGCTTCCTTCTCCCTTCCTCCTTCTCTGGAAAGGAGGGGAGGGAATATTTCAGTAGATGTCAGTATCCTACATGAATGATGGAATTACATATCTATACAATATATACAGACAGACATGCTTTAAATTGACTCCTTAGCGTGGAGTGCTGGCCAGCTCTGCATTTTGTCTACTTTTAATTAACTGATGGACCAGGGTATCAACTCCTCCTCCTCATTGCTCATTTCAAAAAGCAAATTTGTGTTCTAAAATTACATTGGGATGTGTGAATGATTTCAGCATCACTTGCATCTATGGCCACATTAGCAGTAGCAGCTGAAATCCTTGCATGATTTGAGGTAGCAAGGGCTCCTTCTTCACCGGTTCAATGCCACAATCACTATGTAAAACGTCTCACAATACGGACTGCGCCTGTGTGTGCACAATGGTGCTTTCTGCACCTTTTTTTGATGACTCTTCTTTGGGCAATCTGGAAATAACCCAAAGGAGCTGAATTCAGGAGATAGTGTGCTTGCTCTAAAACGGGCAACCATAGCTTAAAGGAAACCCTGCACCTTCTGCTGTTTCATGGAGCCGGCTCCATGCTTCAGAACGCGGCTCAGACATATATATTATATGTGTCTGTATATATGTGTACATAACATGGTATATAAAAGCTTCAAAGCTCCACTGCTGCTAGGGTTTGCCCCAAGCAGCTGTGGGCTGCTGATGTGCAAACTTTTGGCATAGGCAGCCACACTAAAAATAGCAAAACAATCAACAAGGAGCTGATTTCTGCTATTTGATTCAATATTTAATTCAGCAGCATCCTCTACTTAAAAAATGCTGTTGCCAGTGGACTATCATGCCTAGTAAACCAGAGATTTGCTCAGTTTAGGGATGAGAAGAGTTATGCCTAGATTATGATGGAGTATCTGTGTTTTTCACAGTCCAGGGTAGCAAGAAGCTGTTAGCCTGAACATTTTTCTAATTTTTCCTCCTTGGTGGCGATTATTAAACTTTGGACCCAACTAATCCAGCCATTGTTCCTCTACTTATCACAAAAAATCCTGTGACGTTTGCTTGCAGAAAACATGGGCAAAATGCGTTGGTATTAAACCAAGCTTTGCCAAAACGACACTCCTGCTGCTGCACCACAACGTGCAGAAGATGGTGGACGCTGGAGTCCGTGTTACGAAAATTCAGCAGAATGAAAATACCTCATCTGACTACAGCTTCTCACCGGCGTATCCTAGACCGAACGCTAAAAAACCCGGACCTTAAGCTGTGGTGCGCATTCAGGGTAATTTATACACAGTAACAGCGGCCGGAGCCATGTGTGGCTTGGCGGAACCGTAGAGAAACGACGGCAGCTCGGAGCCACGCGAGGGGCCGGCGGGCCCGCAGCACAGCTCTCCCTGAGGAGACGGGGGCGGTTCGGGCCGCCCAGGC
>NW_009208081.1:0-22510 GCF_000690835.1 Fulmarus glacialis
CCCACGGGGGTCGCTCACAGCCACAACCATGGGGTCGATCACCAAATGGTTGGATCATACGGTGGCAAGCCAGGCCCCCACAGCTTTGCTGGAGGCAGCCAGTCATGTGCCGTGCAAGTCCCATGGCAAAAGCAGCAGCGATCTCGTTTCCCGAGCTGGTTTGAGTGGGGGAGCCAAGTGTGGGTTGCTGGCTGGGTGGAAAACAGGCAGGCAAGAGCACAAATGTAGGCTGAGACTATGATCAAACGTGCAAAGGAGGCTTAGCTTTAGCTTAGGAAGTGATTATCAAAATCCTATGCGATTACTGAACACACAGCATTGGCTCACGACAGCTGCAATAGAGATTTAACAGTATCTAAAAACAAGCAAGAATAAACTGGTGATTTTTTTATTTATTATCTATCCATGTCCATACTTGCACCCACATTGTCTAATTAAAACCAGTTAGAGAATTATCCACGTAACCGCTATTCATTTCACGTGGAGTGGTCTAGCTAAACCTTGTAGCTGGCTCTGTAAGCCTCAGCCTTAATATTTATCATATGTAGCTGTGGTCTATCCAGGTGTAAAATTCCCCACACACCAACTTGCAACCAGTCCGGAGGCCAGCGACTTTCAATGCAGAGCATTTGTCCCTAGGTCCCCGGCTATCACAAACATCCTGGAAGGGATGAAAATAGAGTGAGATGGCCTTTTGCACACTGGTAAGTCACTGAATCAGAAGGAATCTTAAATAGCTTGGGAAACCACCTTGACAGAATCAAAAGAGAGAACACGCAAGGCGGCGTCACTCAAGAGAAGGAGCTTTGTTGGCTGTGGGGAATGGCACTGCAGGGTGTAATTACCGAGGGTGTACGCAGAAAGGCGCAGGGACTGCGGTAGCTCCCCAGAGCAGGAACATCCTAGCAGGTTTTGTGGAGGGCTCCAGCCAAAACATGTAGAAGCTGAACGCATCAGATATAACCTTATTTACATGAAGAACCTGTTTTTTCAGCTTCTGCATGGGCTGAAGCCCCTTTTTCTCCAAAGGAAATATTTCCTGATTAAAAACTACCAGAATGGATCTCCTGAAAAGCTTTTTTCATATGAATAATTCCACCTTAAGAAAACCATGGAAGATCTATTTATCTGTGGTCATATGTTGGCAACCATTACTGGAAATATCTGAAACATGATATATATTTTTTGGTGAGATATGCAGGAAAAATGTCATCACTAAAGCTTGAGAATTTTATTTCTGGGATAACCAGGAATGCTCTGTTGTCTCCCAGACTTGAGCCCAGACACACCAGCAAAATACCGGATCTCACTTTCAAAGGTGTCACTTTAAAAGAGACCGTTTGACAGGAAAGTTGAATCAGCCTTTCTCTCCTTGGCAAGGCGCCTAATGAGGTACAGAAAAAAGGGATACACCTGTTTAGAAGCCAGTTGAGCCAAAAGGCTTTTTACAGAAATAGAAGGGGATGCTCAGTAAGAATGAGAACCTGAATCATTATTGTCAGGAGCTTGACTGGGTGCCAGGAACAGGGGCACAATGGGAAAGTCACAGCCGCATAATCAATGCCACATCTAAGGCATACCACAGACTGCGGTTTATTTTGTTGTTGTCTGCTTGTACTGCCTCCCCAAACCGAGGGTAAATATAATAATCATCATCTAAAAGAGTATTTTACCCAGTGCCAAATATTGAAAACAATTTCTTGCAAATGGCTTCTTGCTCAATAATAATTAATTAAGGAAATTATGTAAAAAATATTTTTTCGGGGAGAATATGCTCAAAACAATGAAAACAAAGCATCCCTTTGGACAGATTCTGTTGACAATAATCCTGAACACCACAGTTTCCAGCTGATGTATGACTTGTCACTTACACAGTAGCCACTATATTAAGTTGCAGATTTGTCCGTCATGTGTTAATATGTATTCCTATGGCAGATGAAAAGTTCAAAATCAATTTGAGCTTTGCCAGTGGCTCCAAAATGAACAGTCATGCACAGAACTTCATATAACGACATTTAAAGTGTGCACAGATGCACCCATCTCACATACACTTTAAATCTTGTATTTAAAAGGAATTGAGCAAAAGTATGAACTATTTCATACATTTTCCCAAGACTGCTGCAGGAAATAGCGGACAGTTTAAAGTGAAAACAAAATTATTATACATCTTTCTTCACAAAACAGGAAATGATTCACATTACGTGACACTGTGAAGCTTTCTATGGGCAAAGCAGAATTGTTGTAATGGTAATTGTATTTAGCATTGGGTTACAATTTGTGTGCTTCTTACTCAGAGTAGAAAGTATAAATGGATATTTTTGGGGAGGAGGGAGAAGAAGGGAGAATCAGACGGTGTTGGATTTAGAATATATAAAGGATTTAATATAAAATGGTTCCAGTCTTGGTTAGAACTTCTTGGAGCTACTGTATGCATGTATGCAAGTTAATAATACTGAGGAAAAAGAAAGCAGACCAGTAGCACCATTGACTTTTGTCTTCATGGATTGAAGTATTTGCTCTCCTCTGCCTTTGTATTTGGTCCTTCATACGCTTTTTCTCAATATCTGAGTGGATTATCCCTTTCCATTAATTTTCTAATTTTGTCTGTCAAATATACTCTTCAATTTCCTTAACTTTTCAATAAGACTGTGCATGAAAATACATCTCACTGGAAATTGCTTCTGGAGGATGCTATAATAGATGCTTGTCAGGTATATTATATGAAGAAAGCTTTGTTTATTTCTCCGTGTAAACAGACACAATTAGGATACTATAAATTAGAAGTAATTCGTGTCCTGCGTTTCCTGAGGTCCTCTGAAGGAGCTGAACACTGTGTAACTCGTTACTTCCCCCTAAACATGGCATCTGCTATTTTTTTCTAAAGCAAGCTATATTATATGTTGACTATCAAAAAATATTGTACAGGACAAGTATTTTCCCCTCAACACGGTTAAACCTTATTAGCCTTTGGTAATGGTCTTTTCTAAAGGATAATTAATGTGTGATCAGCAACTGCTCTGAGGAAACTGGACAGTGTTTTTAATGTATAACCAAATTGCATAAAATACCCGTTATCTTTGTGAGCAGGTTTCTCATCAGTGCATGTTTCATTAGCCGTCAGCACCCCGACATGTCAGCTGGCCATTGATCATTCTCTGGAAAGAGCTATCTGAAGCATTTAAGATGGAGAACTTCTCAACCGAGCTGTTTTTGAAATCCGAAATAGTGATTATGCAACTCTCATAGATTTCAGTAATAATAAGGCACAAAGTGCCAGAAACTGGGCTTAACCACCCTTGAGTGGTAGAAGGGACAAGTGACACTAAGAAGCCTTTCTGCGTAGCTACTTGGTCCAAAACTTTGTGGGTTGGAAGAGACGTATTGTAAATTGATCGTTGTCATGTTGCCTTGGGAATTAGTTTTGTGGGCTTGGTCTGGTTATAGGAGGGCAAGCGTGAATCATGCAGTTGAACTCATCGAACTACACAAGGAGTTCACCCGGCTCAGTGTTTAGTCTGGTCGATGAGGAGCGAAGATCAAAACTGTCCTCAGCATGACTGACTCCCAGGTCAGGTGTTTGGAAAAGGGAGGATGTCCTGTGGAGCACAACCCTGCTCGTTCATCTGCCTTCACATGCCCCTGAACACACTGACAAAGTATGGGGACTTACTCTTTGCTTTTGTGACTCCAATCCACAGAGCTGGAAAAAATTGATAGTAAGTTTCTTTTACTTTTCAGAAGAAAAGTCTACGTAATTATGTTGGTATCCTTGAAAAATAATACTTCAGTGTTATAAACTATTTCAGAAATATGACGTTTTGAGCCAATTCCAATATTGGACTTTTACAACACCCACACCCCGCCTATTCTTTTCTCTGCTTGATGCAGTGGCTGCAAAGCGGTGTAGGAAGATAGAAACAACCGCTATTTACTTTGCTTACTCTTAATTGATTTTTTTCCTCCTTCTTTATTCTCTCTCTCCTTCAAATGAGTCTTTTATGATTGTGGGATATGATAAGCCACTTTTACAACTTTAAACCATCTCACTACTTCATTCTTTTTTTTCTCCTTCGTAATATATATTACACAAGTAATGTGCATCACAGATTATTAGGCAGTTCTCTGTTTCTTTGCTAGGTTTAAGAATGATATACTTTTTCAATTTATTTTCAATAAAAGTTAGAAAATGACAGCTATATTTGTTTTTTACTATGTAAAGTGAATGATAATGGTTCACCAGTTGATTTATTTATTTCTGTTCTTCCCACACTATGCTACGTTGCTTGTAAAATATTAGTCTGGTTTAGCTTGGAAGAACTATACTTGACTATAACACATCCTTTGCTTTGGAAATTTTAAAATATATAAATAAATAAGGGTAACGTCCGGGAGAATAAACTTTTACAAAAGGCTTAAATCTATACAGGGTTGTCCTAATTATTCCTTACAGATCTCTAAGAGTAAGGATGCAGAGAAAGGGATGCTCTACAGGACTGCCAGGATCACAGAGAGGTTGCTCATCTCTCTTCAGATTTGTAGACACGATTAAAAGGAGCTAAACTGTTTCTTTTACGCTTAAGAAATGGTTTAGAATTTTCTCTGTAAATGCCTTAATTTCCATGAAAATGATCTAAAAGGTTTTAGTCATTAAAGAAATAAATGTATAAAATCTATAAAACAACTCTATAATGTATAGAGGGCTGAGAGAAGAGGGTGTGAGGAGCCTGAGGTCGGACATTACAATTACTTGTAAAAACCTCTTCCTGCACAGTTATGTTTCTTCTCATATGACAAGACCAAAAGTTACTTCTCTTCAACAGCTTTTTCAGAAGAGGTGTTGAGGTCAAAGGAGGTAAGACAATTATACTCAGGTCAAAACCATAGATTTGTCATGATACTGCCACGGTCAGCTTAGCAATGTTGTCATTTCTGTGCTCGTGAGACTCTGCCTAGGAGGAAATTAAAGGGAATTAAAGTGCAGCCTATGTGCTTAAACTCAAAACTGTGATGCTAAAAGCTTCACTAAAACAGGTATCTTCCCAAAAAAGATTCAGATCCATATCTCCCAAAATAAATGATAACACTCTCTCCTTGTATATGGAGATGTGGCTTTGAATCCCTTGGGAAGAAAGGAGGGTTGACCCTCTGTTTCCCACATCTTGGCTAGAGGGTCTACCCACTGGGCTATAAAATGCGAAGGAGTCCTTCTGGTTTTAAGAAAAATAATGATTGAAAGAGCCATGTGATGTAAGATACATGCCATTTGGACTCCCCTGTCCTCCACATTTCCTTACTAGCTAACTCTACATTCTGACCTATTTCTCATGAGGTCTTCTGCAGATTTTGAGGTTTTGGCCTTTTTATAGTCGAGTAGCCTGAGCATCTATCCAGAGCATTTGTGTACATAGGTATTTGCAAAAAGGGAGGTATTAACTGTTACTTACTAGATTCATGGCGATTTCAAGTCATATGATAATACTTTTTTCCTTACCTGTTTTCTACTTATCACTAAGTGGTTACACATAAATTTATGTCAATTCCTTAGCACTTACGTGAGTTAAAAGCTGGTGAGCAGTGCTGATCCCTGTTTACCAGCAAAGTTTTCATTAGTCTTCCCCTCACCCAGCTGACAATGTGGTTCAGTTTAAAAATGTGAAGAGGGCTCTGTGCTCAGTATGGAGTGTAAAGAATAGTCTGAACAACAAACTCATGCTTAGATATCTCAAACATTTATTTTCAGGCTTAAATGGAAATTATAACTAAAGACTTTAAATCATTCTCAAATGTGTAAATAAAGCACAGGGATTACTCTGTAAGTATGAGGTCATGGCAATACTTTTTGAGTGATGATATAAACATCGTTCATTTGATGTGATAACACACAAAAAAGTATTTTATTAAAAGCTAGATATGATCTGAAAACCATACCTGTCACTGAAGCATCATGTGTCACTGCTTAAAGTACGTTTTCTAGCCTGAAAAGTAACTTTTTAGAACTTCTACCATAAAGCCTCCACATTCACATCCCACATGTTGACAACTGTCAGCTCAAATCTGCTGAAGCCCCAAAGAAAAGTTGTCTTCTGCTAATGGGCAATCTTGCAAAGTGGATCTGGGAGCAGAAAGCTGGCTCCATGCATCTGACTTCATGCATCACCAGCGATAAGCATGCTGCAGCCTGAACTCGGGCAGTTTCGCTGCCGACGAAGCACAAACTGGAGACAACCTGCCTCATGCTTCCACAGTAACGGTGGTTCTTCAGCGGTAACAGACGGAAAAAGTAGCAAACATATATTTTAGTCAGGAGTCACCAGTCATTTATGATTGCATACACAAGGGGAGCAGGTCAGTTGATTACATTATCCCCTTTGTTCCAAGTGACCTTTCACAGTTGAGGCAAAGCATTTCAAGACTAGCTAGAGCATTCAAACACCCCTAAGCCTGCTTATTCAGATAAGGGCTTCTGCTAGAAAACCCCGAGCTGCGCCGTGGGAGGTAGGACTGTGGAGAACAGGGATGGAGGTAAGGGGCAGGCTAGGGCTACATGACAGCAGCTGACAGCCATGGCTGGAGGCCTCCAGGTCCTTCCTCCCCAGCGCTGACTTACCGGGGCTTTCCTCACTGCAGATGGCTGCTCCTCTCCTGAAGTGTCAGCAAGGCACTTAGGGCAGCTGAGGCTTTGGATCCAGACCTGCCACAGGATCTGTGATGTGCTGGGTCTGGCAGGATTGAGTGGCACCGCTGGTGCCCAGAAAGACGCATACTGGTAGTTGCTGAAAATTTTTTAGGATGCCATTGTCTCTTTTGTTGTGGTGTGAAAAGACCTGCCTGTGAGAGGAGGGCAAACTCCACAGGTTTCAGTTTCCTCTGCTGTCATTTTCTTCAGTCAACAAACTGATTTAAACCAAGCATGGATGTGAGCTAAACAAGAGCCCCAACAGTTTGATTCTCATAAATGTTTAAAGACACTTTGTACCACTCTGTCAGCTTAAAAGGGCCTTGTAGACTTAGTAAACTATTTTTGCATTCACTGTAATGCTTCTGATATTACTTATATGGAGTAAAGCAGCATTCATACAAATAAGAGTCAAGGCCTAAAACGCAGTCTTTTAAAAATTCTACAGAGAGAAAGCAGAAGTACTTAACAACGATCCCATCCCACAAGATAATCCCACAGCTATGCAATTACCTTACCGCTTCCTATAAAAAATGCTACCATAGTTGTGGCAGTAATTAGTAAGTCAAAGAAAAAGTAAAGTATATTAGCATGAAGAGTCATTAGTATATGTGTCTGGTGCAAAGGTTGGCTTGAGTTTGGCTTCATCTTTAGCCAGTTTAAAGATTATGGGATTTTCGCCTACATTAGTTTTTAAGTAAGAAGCAGTTAACAATGGTGAAAGCTGTAAAGTCATCCGATCTTTTTGAATAAAGGTACTGCACACGCTGGGAGAAGCAAATCCCTAGGTACAACCCTATTCTGTGCTTCCAACTTTTGAGGACATGTCCTCTGCACTGGGAACACAGATTTTTTTGCTGGGGAACAGCAGGAAAACCTCGATCCACCGTTATCAACAGTAAGCCAACAGTATGGTTTGACTGGTAGGATTCTCACAAAAATATTGGCTGTCAGTCAAGAAATATGTGCTAGAAACTGTGCTAGCAAAAACCACCATCACAGGCTTGATTCATGTTCCTTCAGGGACATGGCATGAGATGGGATATACGAGGAGTGGGGTACAAGAGGAGTGCAAATTTGGCACATATGTCTTTCAGCTCTCCTTTACATTCCCAAAACAGAGTAAGAAGGACTTCAGGGAGTATTTACAAGAGCTGTCAATGCTGTCCTTCCTCCACGGCCTCTGCAGAGCTTGCAGACAGGGAGGCAACCCCCCTGCTGTCCCCGCAAAGACTGGTGCCCTCTCTGACCTGCCCCCTGGAGCAGCCTGTTTCACCTACGGACCTACTGGGGACCATTAGCCTTGGCAGGCTGACGATGACTGCCACGAGTACCCCATAATGTGAGCAAATCCCAGAGCACAGAATGAAGAGACCAGAGGATCAGACTGGAGATCCAAACTCCAGTCATGCTCCCAGCCCAAATTAACTATAGCGGCCACTGCACGGATGTAATAATTGAGGAATAGGCTGCATAAATATAAACGTGTGTGATTTTTATATTTGCCAGTTTAAAAGCCAGTGATAGTCACACAGTGAGGAAAATGCTGCATTTTATGAGTCATCAGCCCCCTTTATGCGATACAGTTTGGACTGTATATCACTGTATTGCAGGGAAAGTATTTCAGTAAGATTAATTAGCTGATGTTTGTAAAACATTTTGAATCTGGGAAGCACCGTATAAATGTGAGCTATTATTATTGTTATTTATTATAAGGGAGATGCAAATCCTCTCTAAATGTTGACTAAACCCTTGCAATTTTTATGGTCACATCTTTATCAAAAAGATTTTTATCTTCCTAGCAGCAATGTGCTCCCAAAGATGTTGAGCCTTAAATCAACAGCTGTTATACCTCAAGCAAGTTATGAATTTTCCTTGATTTACAGCATTTGGGTTTTTTTTATTTTTCTTTTTAGAGATGGGGGGGAGAAGTGTGTGCTTTTGCAAACATGGAATATAAGGCCAGGAGTTCCTTAGAGGAAAACCACATCCACCCCCAGTGAGGCTGTTAAATCCACGTTCAGGCACTTGGCGAATGACCCGGTTTTCATCACACAGAGGAGGTAGCAATTCCCACTGAACACACCAGGAGCTGCTCTGGGAGCACGCACCCTGAAAAACATCACTTATTTGCTTGTCTAGGTCTGGCTGCAGGATCCTCCATTTAGATACCTAGGAGTTAGGTTGGTTTTTGTTTGGCTTTGTCTGTTTGTAGCTACGTGTTTGTTTGCTTTAAATCCTGGTCATCACACAGTGAGAGCTGTGCAAATACCTAGGGAGCTTGAGTTATTCAATGGGGTCCCTGAAGGGGAAAGGGAGCTCCCTCCTGGCTTCCCCAGAGCCCTGCTAATTATCCCACATTGTAAGAATTCCAAAGGGAAACCCTAAGGGGAGTTGTCAGCAGCATTTTTATACCCTCTTAACCTGATGCAGATGGCAACACGTGGGCAAGCCAAGGACAGATTACAAACAGGGCTTGAATACAAAGAGGATTAGGACCCTCCTTCTTTCAGGTTCCCCTTCAGAGTGTCAGCATAAGTTGACTGGAAACTGAGGCCACTTGTGTGAACAAAAGCTATTCTCTCCAGCAGTGCTATTGAAAAAGCACCTGGAAGAAGCAGAGGATGAAATTTGTGGTATCCATCCATTAAGATCACTTGGAGAGGAGTTCTGGGAAACCCTGACTCTCCTGTAGCCGATGGGAGTGTTGCACAGTTTCTATGTGCATGCATACAGCCTACCCTTGCAATTATGCACTTTGATCAGGAAAGTTTGAAAACACTGGCTTTTTACGCACCTGCAGCGTGGCATTGTTTTCAAGGGAAGAAGGTGTGTATCGCACATGTTCTTTTCTATCCTGGCTGTATAACAAACATTTCTAGCCAACTCCACTTTAAGGACATCAGTGGAGAACTCGTCCAGATTATTGCTGTAACAGGTTTGCTCACTGAGAGGGCCACATCTGTTCCAAAAGCCAGCCAATTCCACCATCTTATCAGTGAAATACGTATTTTTCTCCTTTTAGGACATGCAACATTGGGAGCATGTGTACAGCTCTCCCTTCCTCTGCCTGTCTTCACAACACATGGGTCCACCAGGAGTTCCAGCTCCCACTAAGGGAATCCTCTGCAGACTCATGGTCACCTCGATCCTGACCCAAAGCTCCATGAATCCTAATAAGGCCCATGCCCACAACAGAGTGCAAGTTACTGTTACGTACTTACATGCAACAATTGTTTTGGGCCAGACCCTGCCAATTTCTTCATATTGATGACTCCAACTCAGCGGACAGTGAAGTGCAGTTATAGGGTAGGACAGAAAAGGACTGAAAACCTGCTGGTTTTTCAGTAAGACTCTATGACTATGTGAAGCAACCAGCCATCCTCCATGGGAGAAAAGAAGGTGGCAATAAGAGATACAGCAGTCTCATGAGGATCCTACTTGCTTCGCCCACCCCACAGTACAACCTCCTCATCCACAGAGACCTCTTCTACAAGTTCTTGAATTCAGCCCAAAAATAGGACTTCAAAGCATACATACAATAAATGTGGACTTCAAAATTGTGTTTCCTTATTTATTTTGCCTGAATACTGTAGCACTGGTATTTCAGGACAGATTTTGGTTTTGGTTTTTTTTGCCAAAAATAGGCATCTTTTAATTAAATCCTGCAGTAAATAATGGTATTTGTACTCGAGGGCTGTCAAATATTTCATTAAAAAATCAACCTAAAATAAATACTTTTATTAAAAATGTTGTATTTTTTTCTTAGCTCCAGTTTGCATCTACAGCCATACCAAAAGACATGAATATTTCTCTCTGACACATATTTGGCTGAGAGGGTAATATTTTGCTCTAAGTGTTTCCCACTAAACCTTGTGACGAAGTTATGTTGATGTTGCACGGCAATTTGATATTTAAACTGAAATTTAAAAACTGCTTGTACATGCATAACTTTATGATTCACTAGATTGTGCCATGAAAGCCCCTGTGTCTCAGTTAGTATTCTGTTGAATCCACAGCTACCTTAAATTTGTAGACATCGCTATCCTTGCACGAGAATCACCCATTAAATTGGGATGATTGGAGAACTATTTCTGGGCTTTATAGAGATTAACCAGACTTTACTTTCTACTATTGAAAAAGCTTCTGCAACATGCTGTGCATTGGCAACTGAATAACAGATTGACAGGCGTAAGAAATTGCCATGTCCCCTCAGATGTTCATTGATATTTTACAAGTAGACGAGCCTCCAGAAAGCTGCTGGGTACTGCTGTCTTGGAGCAGTCACTGTGAGTACCAAGCAATGTGTTTATCGGCTGTGGGAGCCCCACGGGAAGGGAGCCGCTCCAAAATGTCTTAAGGGACAGGGTGTGCAGTTCCCATCCTGCAAGCCCGGCTGTGCAGGACAGGGGAAGAGGCAGGGAAGAACTAAGCCACTGCTTCTTTCCTCTCCATCCCCCTTATCCCAGTCAAGCTTATGGTAGTTCAAGGAATGGGAATGAGTTTAGCGGAATCGAAACCTCACCTCTGAAGCTAAACTCATCTCACACTGTCAGATATTCTGTATTTAACAACACAGTCATGCAGTGACTGGAAGAAAGGTTGCTGCACTGGATGAGCATGCATGGCTTATTTATTTGTGAAGACAGCCTGCCTCATTGAATCCAGCCTTGTCAGAGGTGCACTGAATGACTCCTTGTACCATCAGTGGACATCGCTCCTCTTTGCTTGGTACACACTTTGTACATCTCAGTATGGACTTGCAGGTGGAAGAATACAAGCAAGAGTTACAATAACATCTTTTAAAACTGTATTTAAATTATTCTAAAAATACCTGTGCTGAACATAGACAGCATCTGCACATGATGTGTTGCGTGGTCAAAATTTTCATCAGTAGCCACCATGCTGCAGAGAAGTCTGACGCTGAAGGAACCAGCTCTTTTCTCAAAGAGCTTGCGTGACTCTGAGCTGAGGCTCTGGCCCAAATCAGGATGACGCTTGCATGTAATACTCCTTAATTGGTTGCTTCCCGTTAAGCCTGGGCTTGCAATTTGTTTTCTTGCATTCACAAATGGGGCCCCAGCAGCCTGCTTAGATCATACCTGTCTGTGTAGTGCCTCTCTTCCTCGTTACCCCTCCAGCATCAGCACCAATACCTGATTTGAGCACCCAGGAACAGAAGAGAAGAAGGAAGAGCAGGGAAGAGTCCTTGTGCTTCACCTCTTTGTCCTGGACCTCAGCAGGGACTGGGAGCACACGGCGGTTTATGCAATCTTAAGAAGAGACTGCTAAAGAGGAATCTTCTTGCTATCTTCAGCTACCTTACAGAAGCGTACAGAGAAGGCAGAGACAGACTCTTCCCAAAGATAGGATGAGAGGCAAGGGCACAAGTTGCAACACAGGAAATTCCAATCAGAAACTGGGAGAAAAAAATTCACCCTGAGGGTAGTCAAACATTGGACCAGTTTGACCAGAGAGGATATAGCATCTTCATCAACAGAGATACTCAAAATTTGACTGGACAAGATCCTGAGCAATCTGATTTCAATGGACCTGCTTCGAGCCAGGGCTTGGACCGGACGACCTCCAGAAGTCCCCTCCTCACTCTGCCATTCTGCAGTTCCGGGATTAGCAGTGATTTTGCTGCAGCAAACAGCAGTTTCTTAATCCCTTTCTATTATTTCAATTCAGAAGTGAACCTAACCACTCTATTGAACTCTGACCTCCAAGGGCAGTGAGGTAAGGGGTGATGTCGCATATGCTGGGGAGCTTTAATGATTTATACAAGTTTCAAACCTCAGAGCTGAGCTCTCAGCGGGGTTAAATATCTGGTGAGGATGCGCCTCAACAAGCACCATGAGCTTATGCTTATAATGGTTTGCATGCATTTGTTCTATAGCTATCTATCTATCAAAAGACTTATGTGGTAATTTAATGCTTTATGGCAAGTGGTTGATAGTAAATGAAGCAATCAAAACCCGCCGAATATTCTGCTAGGCAGTAACAGGGAAGAGTTACCAGGGTCTTGTGTGTCATTATCTCCCCCACTGATCCTTTGGGGGTTCTTTCTGCCATTTCTGTCTCCATAACACAAACATTGTCCTCTTCCAACTATTCACTCCGTTAGATACCACTGCACTGTCACAGCACTTGACTATAACAAAATTAGAAAAGCAACCTTGTTCCTGTGAATGTCGCGGTGCTAGTACAGCCACCTTCTGCTTAGAAAACTGGCCTTACTTCCTATTCCTGTGATCTTAAAGCCAGCAAAGCGTGCAGAGACAAGTCATTGTTTCCTTTCAGTGACATACCGCTGGAACAAAAGTCCAAGCATTTGTCCGACATAGGAAATGCACCTACCCATGATGAAATAAAAAGCAATTTACTCAATAGATTACATGGATTAATGGGAAACCTCAAAACAAATGTAAGTGGTCCTGGTAGGGAAACGAAAATCTAGAAATCACATTGCCCTTGGCTACTTCAAATCAATCAGCATCAATTGAAAAACATATGCAAATATCACTTAAGTAAATTCATCCTTCTCCACTAAAATCTGTCAATCACAAGAACAATGAATATCACTGGATGACTAAATTTTGAATGCTGAGTACATTTTGTACTAATTGTAGTATTTTATTATATCATCAAGTGAAGAAAAACTGTCAGTGTTCTCAATAACTGTGTACACAATAAATGCCCGAGAGATAGTTGCCATGAGTATTATCTGTCAAGCAAATATCAGTGCCTTAATTATTGTTTTCTTTCAGCAAATATAGAATCAACCCACAAAGAGTGATGGTGGAAGAGTGCTGGCACATTTCTAGCTCTGTAACTCTGCCAGGGAATGATTTAGCCAGATACCCAGATGGTGTGAATCAACACAGCTCCATTGACTTCTTCAGAATTAACACGCTTTAGACCATCTGAAGACCTGGCCCATGGAAATCACCAGTAGTTCTTCCAGCCACACACCAGTGCAGGGGTGCCTGCTGCAGTCTTAGCGTTCCAGCCTCTCTCAGGCTTAGCCCGGGTCTTCCTCCATCTGATGCTTCCCAGGCAGTGCCAGCAATGATAGTGCCTCTCAGCATTCACGTGGAAAAAAAATACTTAGTTTCTAGACTAATCGCTTGAAGAGAAAGTCTTGGTATCGGAAATCTCAAAAAAAACCCAACAGAAACCAGAAGGTGAATAAAATGATCCTGCTATTTGGGGCTTTTTTAATGAAAAATATCATCTTTTAATTTCTAAGCCACATGTCCTGATTTTTTGGACATGACAGTCCTGCTACTATGTTTTGATCGGTTAATATTTAAAGACAAAAAAATAGTGCAGCTTTCCTATTTTCTGCAAGAAGCCAACATGCACTTTGAAAAACTTTATTGTTCAGGATGTTTTTCCTGACACTCTGTTCCAGTTTTCTTCTTCAGGATTTCTCTTGTCTGAGCAGCTGGGAGTGGCTTTTAAGATTTCAGGCACTTGGTATTACCTATTGTTTGGGATTCTGGTTCAGAAGTTGATTGCTGTCCATTTATTGGAACAAATGGACCAAGAAAGGCACTGCATTCAAGAAAAAAACATAGTGTCCTGAGTTCTGCAGATCTAAAATACGTCATCCACACATAACTTAATCCTCGCTTGTGAGGACTGCAGTAGCTGGTAGCACTGATGTGGCTTTAAATTGTACCCATTTTCAGAGTCTTTTTGGCTTTCTTTTATGAGCAATATCTTTTTTCACAAAGTCTTCAATTGTCGTCAAGTTGTGTTTATGAAAAGGGAGATGGATCCTAAAATCAGGATTCCCTTTTTGCAGTAAATTCTTCTGCCTTTTGTGTATGTAGACTACTGTAGAATAAGCCAGCCTTAGCAGGGTGACTCCTAGTGAAATATGTAGGAGTATATGTAAATTACTGAGAGGGCTTTATGAACCCCTGGTGAATCTGTTGCCCACACATTGGATAAATTTGCAAGATGGCTTTGAAATAGTCTGTCTGAGTAATTATCTGTCTGTTAAAGAACCATTGTTGTCTATTTCGGTGGCTTTCTGCCGTGTTATAATTAATGATCTTTTGTGCTGATTAATTTTTTCTGTATTCATTAAAATGATACAATCAAGTCATTTGGGCCAAATACTTAATAAAGGTTTTTGATAGGGAATATAGTCTTTAATTTTCTTCCTACTGAATAATTACAGAGAAAAATCAAATAAGAGCTTGTTTACATGAAAAATTAGAATAGCGATTTCACTTTAAATTCATGTCCTTCCTTAATCCTAAACAACTCTCAAAAAGGCCTAATTTAGGGAGTGAGTAGAATAATGAAGTTACGCCTGTGTAACTTTGTTTATACTCAGGACCTGAAGTAAGTGCTGCCATTTGTTTTGCTTAATTTTAATGAATTGCTATTACAAGTAGGGCATTTTCTAGGCATATGCTCCCACCTGTGTGCAGGCCTGTCCCGTCAACGTTTTGTCAGTCCTATTCTAACACCCTGGGTATATCGGTAAATGTGTAAGGGCATACACAGCACCTCCTACTGCCTCAGACGCCTAATGTTCACTTCATGTAGCTGACCGCTGCTAGATATGGGGCTTCATGCTGTGATAACTCATGAATTTTTTTCCTGGTCAAGTGGCTGTGGGCTCTGCTTCTACAGCGGCAGGTTTTACACTACACTTAACGCCATACACAGCTTGATGAAAGACTCTGTCTCCGTATTTCAAGGATTCATTGGAATACCTTTGCACATTCTTCCTCCTTTTAATGTATTTAAATTTCTGTCCTGAATGATTCAAGAGCAACCTCTCAATTCAATTGTATCCTTTCAATTGTTTCCCACTGTATTTCCAGCCCTGCCTAAGGTCAAGTTCCAATAATGGGCCAACAGGAGCCTTATGAAATTCAACAAGGACAAATGTAACACCGTGCCCCCCAGAAGAAGAATCCCTTGCAACAGGGCAGGCTGGGGAGCAGCTCTGCGGAGGAGGTCCTGGGAGCGCTGGCGGGCAGCCAGCTGAGCACAGGCCAGCAGTGAGCACTGGCAGCGACGAAGGCCAACAGTGCCCTGGGCTGTGTCAAGGAAAGTGATTATTGCCTTTACGCAGCAGCTGCTAGACTACACCTAGAGCACTGCGTCGAGTTTGGGGCTCCCCAGTATGGGAAAGGCACAGATAAACTGGAGTGAGTCCAGGGGAGGGCCGCCACGACGGTTGGGGCTGGAGCATGTGCCCTGTGAGGACAGGCAGAGGGACCGGGGCTTGTTTACCTGGAGAGGGAATGGCTTGGGGGGACCACACAGAAGCCCCCAGCACCTACAAGGAGCTTATCAAGGAATTGGAGCCAGGTTCTTCCCAGCGATGTGTGTGTGGAGGCTGAGAGGCAACGGACATAAAGTGAAACCACAGAGGTTCAGACTGGACAGAAGAAATATTTCCCCACAAAGACAATCAAGCAGTAGAGCGAACTGTCCAGAAAGGCTGTGCAGTCTCTGTCCCTGGAGGTTTTGAAGCCCACACTCTGGGTACAGCCCTGAGCAACTTGGTCGGACCTTGTAGCTGACCCTGCTGTGAGCGTGGGGTTGGGCTAGAGGCCTCCTGAGGCCCCTTCCAGCCCAAATTACCCTGTAACCCTATATGTGTCAGAGAGGAATTAAGCTATGCAATATATTCCCTTTGTGATCAGGGCAATATGAAATGTCACTGATGTCCTTCTACCCCTCAAGATATGTATTGTTGTTTCAAATCTTGCAGGCATATCATAAAGCTTACCTAAGCAAATCCTGGAAATAAGCTGAAAAAATTCTTCTTTTTTTGATTCTGAAAGTTATGAAACATGAGCCCAAGATGAAATAATCCTTCACTAAAAGCAGAATAATTTACAGCAGTATTCAATCAGATAGTTTAGGAGGAAATAAAGCCCTGGTATTAGGTTATGCTAAATATAAAGAACCAAACCAAGTCTGAGTGTAACTCTTTAGGGTTTTGATTAAATTACTTGAGATCTGAATGGAATACAAAAATACTTTTGAGTTTTCCTACCACATACCTAATGCACTGCCAGCCTGGAAAAGGGATTAGAAATTGAAGGACGTATGGAGAATTGTGCCAGAGCAAGAGTTTGGCTGTGGAGGAACCTCACAGCATTTCATAGATGCTTTCACTTAGTGATCTGTCTATGACTAAATGTCTCCTCCAAACATACAGGACACAGAGGACATTGAATTAAGTGTAAATGTCTTATCTGGTTGCCTTGGATATTCAGACTGTAAATGTCAGATACAGAACTTAGCACAATGGAGTCAGTGCTTGATGATTAGATTTCTGAAGAATTATCACCAGACAAAAAGTTAATTATTAGGTTTTGGTATTATTAGCATTCTGCAATACTACTGCTAATTCTTACCAACTGATCTTTAGCTGTCTCTTAGCAGGATCTAGCAAGAACCCTGAATCTCAACACCACCACCTATTGAGAAGGTACGGAATCAGAACTATGTAATTGTAGTATAAAATCATCTCGTTACTCTCCCAGCAAATAATCATTCAGTATAACCTATTGGAAGCAGAGATCCTTTCCTGTTAGCTAATATTAGCATTCTCACTACTTAGCAAAAATATTAAAACAAATATAAAAGTACCTTAGCCTGAAGTGAGAAAAAACAATATGTAACAAAACCCAATCTTCTCAGGTTCTGGACATGTCAAAAATAGTTAACTGCTCAGCAGTTCCTAACTGCTAATGGGATAAATCTAAAACCTCTTTGTCAATTAATTAACTTATCCCTGCTTCTCAAATTAAGAAATCAAATAAAGATAAACATGTAATTTTCTTTCCTTCCATGCTTCAATTCCCAAAAGTGCTGCAAGTACATTTCTATGGACAGCCTCAAATGATGTAAATGATGCAAAGTTACAGTAGATAAATAAAGCCAGAAAGAAACCTTTAAAATACTGTTCTATATTTGTTTAAAAGAAGAAAAAGGAATGTCAAAGTGCAAAGGTGTACAAGAGTAGGTGAATAAGACTCTGTCCTTGACAACTGTGACCACAAAATTCCCGCTGAAGTTGTTTCTGCACAGAGAAGGAGCCAAGAACAGAGGGCACCCTCCAGCACCCGCTTAATAAAATGTCAAACAGTGCTTCTCCTGCCATTCATTTGTAACATAAAGATAAAAAGCCACTTGTTATCCTCCTCCAAATCCTTATCTTAGCACCTCCTCACCCAGAAGGGACTCGAGCCCATATCTGCTGCAAGAGTCCAAACCAACAGTTTTGCAGGAAGGTTGACAAAGAAATAGTGAAACTGGGCCACTCTCACCCAGAGAGGAGAAGAACTGTTGCTATCAGTGGATGTTCTGCTGCTCTTCTGATGCAACTGCATCTCAGAGCCACTGGGAAGAACTGCAGGGCACAGCGGTCTCAGGGGTTTTCGTGATGGTGCAACCCCACCAGGGCTGTAGCCCTGTGCTTGGGACCTTCAGCACGGAGACAAAGCCATTAGTCTGACGCCTGCTCCCAGGACTTTTTTTTTTTACACAAATCTCTCTCATTAATTTCAAACTTCAAGGAAAGAGAAAGCTGTCAGCCCCATTCTTTGATCAAATGGGTGTCAGGAACTATCCAAGAGAGACAAATTTAGGCTGAGAATGGTGGTATCTTTCTATCACCTTGAGTTCGGCACTGGAGCTCTGGACTGGTCTTGAAAAAGCGGTTTTGAATGGGTTTCTCCTGAGCAACTCTGAACTGGTTCCTGTGAGTAACTCTGCTTGGTTTTCCACTTCAGTGGGGGGACTCTTCGGTTACCACTCTGGGGCACAGTGCATGGGAGAGTTAAGCATTTCACTTCAGGAGCTGGGAACCAGTTATCCAAAAAGACTCTTTACCGGTCATGTCCAGTACTGACAAATAATTTATATCCTCCTGGTTAATTCTGTACGTAAAACTCAGGGATCCTAATTTGGCACAAGGGAGTTCAAATGCTGTGATTTTTTTTCTGAGAAGCCAAAAAGGAAGATTATGGAAAGGAAAAAGACTTATGGGGGAAAAGTATTTTCTTATGAATTAATAGATGAACAAACAGAATGGGTTTAAATGTGAAAATCCATCTGAAGAAAATAAGTTCTTAATCTACCTAATTTTGACAAGATATTGATAGGTGGTGTAGATTTTTTTTGTCTTCAGGGAGCCCATTTGCCATTTCTTCTGCTCACCAGAAGCCTCCATCAACCAGTGGCTGTTCTTGAGATATTTCCCTATCTCAGGGAGATCCCCTGTTGCCATTTAAGCCATCTTCTTGTCTAACACGCAGAGGACAAATCTGAAACTGAAACTCCTCTATTTTTCAGTGTAAGATAAAGACATCAGTGATTCGCCTCAGCAGTCACTATAAGGAACAGAAATTATTTCAGATTCCTTTAGGAATTCTCTAAGCCTAAGCCTATCAGCCCAGCAAGGTATTTGGACATCCTACCTTAAAGCATATGAGCTACCCCAGGATTTCATGTGATTTAGGTAACTTGAGTTCACTTACTGAATCAGGCTGGCATAGAACACTAATCCTTCTTTTGCCTCCCTCCGTCATGTATTACTGTGGACGGTAGGTACTCCATTTCATACCTGGTCACAGAACTGCAACAGTAGTTGTGGTTTTCAAAGAAATAGCATTAAAATTGCTGCTCAGGAACAGTTTTACCTGTTGCTGAGTTTAAAAGGGGACATACAATTATACAATTAATACCTAGTGTAAAATTTTACATGCATTATATGTTTGTAGAAGAGATCATGTTCTCTAGCTATTCAACTATGAGTCACATCAAAAGACCTGCTACAAAGTGTGAACTGACTCCCTCAAGTTATCCTTGGAGATAGCTTTGATTTATGGCTGAAGTAACTCCTAAGGCCCCACTGTTTTGGTAGATCCCTTAGACCACAGCCTTGCTACCATTTTTCTTGCTTTTTTTTTTTTTTTTTTTTTGGTAACAATTATGCACCAAGACCTCCCTTTACTGATACCCACAGAAAGAAGCTGGGATGATGGGCACAGGCTGGGTGTGCCAGCAGTTTGGCTGTGGTTTCTGCAGGCATGGCATGCCTGGGGCACTAGGCTGACATCTAAAAGGTGAGTGGTGCTGCTGCCTGGGAGACTGCTGCCTCCCCAGCTCGCCTGCGTGTCAGACAGGCTCCTCTGGGTGCTTAGGCTGGGACAGGCCAGCTGAGCAAAGGTGCAGTTCAGCAGAGATTTTTTTTTTTGGCAGGGGCGAGTGGCCCTCGCTTATTACCATATTTAGGCACCTGTTTCTAATCGGTTTTTGGCTGTAGCCTGCGTAAAGGTGTGATCCGTAAGATATTCTTGATGTCATTAACAATTAGATTTGCTTGTGCCCACTTATACTCACTTACCAGCCCCTGGGTAGTACCATGTTGTTAGAAATGGACATGTAAACTAACATTCTCCACCTGTGATGTTTTTATACTATGTTTATCAGCATAATAGCTGAAATAATACTAAGAAAAATGAGGAAGAATCACAGTGCATCTGCTCAATCTCTGTTTATGCATTAAAGTATAAGAACAATATCCCTGAAAAGGCAAACTGCCACTGACAGGTACCTCACGGTGCATTGGAGCTAGCAGCCTCCAGTCCCGATGAATGGTCTGTTCTACTGCGACAACTGAATTTGACCCAAGACCTGATCCTGTCCCCTCTCTTGGGATATTGAATTGTTTTGCCAGCCCTGCTGCCCTCTTTCCCCATAGCCCCACGCCATGTCTTCACATGGCCAGAAGGAAGCACCTTCTCCATATAACCAAACCACCGAGGCAGGTGCCAGCTGCGTGCTGCACTCTATGGCCAGGACTGCTTGGTGTCCTCTCATCTGGCTGGAAACACAACACTTGTGTAAGGAGAGTACATGGATGAGGTGCAGGGACCTTCCTGCCACATGGGGAGATGACCACCAATCTGCCCACATGATTGATGGAAACACATCCTGGCCTGTGATGACAAGGGGCTGGATTATCCCCCCCGAAAACCTTATCCAACCTGCTCCAGTTGGAAGATTCCTGCCAGTGATGCATATCCTGATGTACTTTTTATTCTGTTGTCAGCTGCTTCCAAGCCACTGCTTACGACATACTTAGTGCATGTTCATCAGTTTGATACCGCACTCACAAGCACTTTCTTACCTTAAAATCCTTGTTTAGCCATATGGGGATCACCCACATGCTCGGTTCCTCGGGTAAATGAGATCAGGTTATTCATAGAATGGTATGACTGCTCTACAGAAATAGATGTCCAAGTCACCCTTTCCAGCCTTCCTTCTCCACCCACTTCTCCACAGAAAGGAGGTCGCATATTTGCGCCCTAAGTGGATGGGCACCTCTTCTCTTTTCATCAATGGACGTAGCACTTAAGGGGAATTCCACACAGACCACATGCTTCACGCCATTCCCTTAACAAGTGCAGACCGCTTAATGGGAGAGTTTAAAGGATCAAGGAACTGAAGCGAATTTATTAAAGCAAAGGCACAGAAATTCCAATTAATGATGGTTGGCATCACACGAATTGCTCCTTTTCTGAAATACATGCTAAAAAGCGTCTTCAAAGGAATTATTTGACAGTTTCATTTATACATTTCTATAATTATAGCCCCCAGACTTATCTCTCAACCTTCTTTATTTCCATTCACAAAAAAAAAGTTGTAGAGCTTTTATTTTCTGTAGAGGAATAGAATTTATATCTCAGAGTTTATTTTGACAGAATAAGAATCAGGGCGAGCCTAGTAAACAGTACAAAAGGTCCTCGGGTTTTGTCTACAGAAGGGGAGTAGGTTCCCTTGTTAAAAAGTGACAATTATACACCACATGAATATATTGATTCTGGACAGACTATGTCATATACATCTTCCTTGTCAGATACAAGTAAGTGCCTGCTTCTTCATGCACATGAAAATCTTAGAATGTTCACTTTTAGCAAAAGAAAATAATCTTGCTTCCAAAGCAAGTGGGCCATCGTAGCCTAAAGTAATCTGCAAAGCAGAGAATGCTTCGGTATTAAGTCTTTTGTTATTCCATGCATGTGCACAGCTTACAGTATGTACTAAGTGCATAAATATTTATTATAGTTTTATAATTGTGCTTTTACTGTGTGGTTCACTGACATGGGGCTTAGAAGCTTTTTCTGTTTCTCAGTTTTGCATTTAATAAAATGTACACCGAAGTACAATCCTCAGATCAAATACTGCCGAATGAACTGAGATGTACAGACGCTTATGTCTGGCTCTCTGTGCACTACATAAAATTGGCAAAGTGTATTTACAAGACAGAAAGAGAGCATCTGTGCTGGTTTTGGCTGGGATAGAGTTAATTTTCTTTATAGCAGCTAGTATGGGGCTATGGTTTGGATTTGTGCTGAAAACAGTGTTGATAACACAGGGATGTTTCAGTCACTGCTGAGCAGCGCTCACACAGAGTCAAGGCCTTTTCTGCTTCTCACCCCACCCCACCAGCGAGGAGGCTGGGGGTGCACAACAAGTTGGGAGGGGACAGCGCCAGGACAGCTGACCCCAACTGACCAAAAGGATATTCCATACCATATGACATCATGCTCAGCATATAAAGCTGGGGGAAGAAGAAGGAAGGGGGGTCGCTGGGAGTGATGGCGTTTGTCTTCCCAAGTAACTGTTATGCGTGATGGAGCCCTGCTTTCCTGGAGATGGCTGAACACCTGCCTGCCGAGGGGAAGTAGGGAATGAGTCCCTTGTTTTGCTTTGCTTGCGTGCGCAGCTTTTGCTTTACCTATTAAACTGTCTTTATCCCAACCCACGAGTTTTCTCACT
>NW_009208081.1:22541-25200 GCF_000690835.1 Fulmarus glacialis
TCCCCCCCCCCTCCCAGGGGGGGGGGGTGAGCGAGCGGCTGGTGGGGCTGAGTTGCCGGCTGGGGTTAAACCGTGACAGCATCTCAGAGGAGCTACTCTCTCACATCTAACACTGGAGATTTGTTTCAAGTTGAAACCTTACTCACTTGATACTTCTTCAAGAGCTGTAAATATAAGCAAACAAGTTTAGTAATGACAAATGTTGCCTTCCAAATTCCAATCATATCTGTTCTTACTTACAGCAATTTCTACCGAAAAAAAAGCCCACAAACCGTTGGAGCTATTTAGACACTTATCATTTTTAAGACTTAGAAATACAGACCTGGAGTAAAGCCAGTCACTTGAATTGTGGAGATGTCCATTCCAAGTATATCTTTTATAGTGATCATTGCTGACTAGTCGTCAAGATCTATTGGCCTTTTCCAGTTTCTTTACTGCTGAAAAATAATTTTATTTTTCAGTATTTATCCTGGTCCTTTTATAAGCTTTCTGCTTTTGTTCGCAGTATTATTTAACTTGTTCTCCTAAATAAATCTGGGGGAACCTTAGCCTCAAAATCACAATGCCAATTTTATATCCTTTATCATCCTTTCAGCCTTTCAGTACATGCTTTCAGACCCAGTGAGTCAAATTCCCAAGTTTCTTGTGGCACATTGAACCATAAGTTCTTAATGAATCTCTTCACCAGCAAGTGAAAAAAGGACTTCAGTGCAATCCACTCTGATAAGTATTCAGAGAATAGTGACTGTGTGTGCTCACTCAGCTCAGAACTGGTCTGAAAGGGGAACCTGAAGCACATTAAGCAGTTTCCAATCTTTTTATCCGAGTCTGACAGTTCGTGATTAATGACCAGTTGCAAAAAGGCCTGTGCTTTGCACCTGCAAAATGACACGAGCAGGGAGGTGTCCAGGCGTCTGGCTGCCACTGCAGCATCAGGAATGTCTGCCTTCATGCGTAAGTTATAAATTGCTAAAAAGTTAAGTCCTGAAACTACTCAGTGAGCAAGAAAAAGGATGAGGAAATGCAAGCAGGCACAGTGGCAGAGGATTGATGGAGATTGGGACTCCTGGAATGTGGAGTCCATGTGCATGTTTAAAAACGAGAGGCTTACATTTGCTTTAAGGCAAACCTGTGTCTGGAAATTGCTGTTTGCCAAATACAGAGACTATATCTTCAGTCTCTGCCTTGATTTTATTTTAAATTAATGGAATACATTAAGCAAAAAAGAAAAAGAAGTAAAGTCTTAGGGGCAAAATACATATACTGCATCCTGAATGCTCTTAAAATTTAAAGATATATGAAAAACAAAATCACAGCAAAGCACAACTCCCAACTCATTCTGTAAAATTTATCCACCACGGTATCTCTTTCCATGCAAATACATCTACTCCTCCTGAGAGGGGTCCTGTGTCAGTGAAGGAGCCATCCTCTTTGACAAGCCAGCTATATTCTCGACAATAGTGTATCAATGAACATAACTTCCTCAACCTTCTTTAAACATTTCTATACACAGATTTATATTTAGGCACTGTGTAGACCGTGTAAATGAATGATTCATCTGCAGAGAGTTGTTGTGATACTGCTGGAAGTAGTACCTTCTTTTGCTCTGCAGCCCAAAATCCACTGATATCACTGGAGGGACCTGGGCATGAAGTAGCCACTTATCCAAAGCACATAGCTGTTACCTATTCATTAAACAAAATCCATCTCGGGTGTTGTCCACAACCCAGAAAAATCTCCAAGTATTTCTGAAGGGCAAATGGAGACACTCTGGATGTTGTAAGGTCTGTTGGGCCAAAAAGAAGGTGCAAGATGGGCTGTGACAGTGGAGCCATGCAGTAAGACCACTGCTGGAGGAAATGCTTGGGTTTCATGGGCTTCTACACTTTTCCTTTTACCCTATTTTTGCATGATACACAAACTGCTACCCCCTCTTCTGTGCACACGGGTGGAGAATAGCGAGTGTGCCAAATAACACCTCAAAGACAGAACACCATTGAAAAGACAGGTACAGATTTTTCTCTTCCTTCAAAAATTTGTAAACCCAGGCAATGACTATGACTTCCCAGGAGACTATTAAATCAGACTACAGCCATTAGTACAGCTTAAATAGACTCCAAGCAAGTTCAGGGTAAACAGAAAATACAGGATTGAATCCAAAGACAGAAACTAGGCAGCAGGAGTTCAGGTGCCATTAGATATGAAGAAATGGAGCTCAGCTATGATGCTCCAAAGGGAGCACAGATCCTGCAGTGCCTCAGCTCTGAGTGGAGAGTGACACACAGCAGCTGGATCTCCTTCTCTCTGGCTATAGCTGACAGTATTTATAACAGTTTGTAATACTAATTTCCTGCAGGTCCACCTGGATTTTATCAGCCTTTATTTTTTCCCCAAAAACATTTTTTAATTTATCTGTTTTACTAACATTATGATTTGCAGCAAGTGGCTTTGTTTTGATCTTGGGATTTCTTAAGTCTTAACTTCTCGTGCTTCCTCAAATACAGATTTAATTCTACAACTGAATAGACATAAAAGGAGTGCAGCTCGTGGTCTGGTGATCTTACTGTCACAAAACTATTTTTAAAGACAACAAGCAATCATTGAAATCAACTTTTCCCTTTGGAACCAGTTATTCGCTGGGTAAAAAACTGGCTGGACG
>NW_009208082.1:0-9335 GCF_000690835.1 Fulmarus glacialis
GGCAGGGAACGTGCCACTGGAAGAGGTGAAGTTGCAGAATCAGCGTACGATCCATTTTCTCTGGCACGTTACACCCAGTGCCGGTGGCTTCACTCAGGTTACAGACCAGGACCCGACTGCTGCTACTGCGGAAGGAATTGGCGAAAATTGTATCCGTTTTTCCCTGGAGCCCGTAACCTGTGGTGCTGCGTGAGCGGAGTTCGGAGCCAGCTGAACCTCTGCGCCAGTCAGAGGTTCCGGTCGGCAAGGCTGTGCTTTGGCTGTGACATTTATGTGTGTGGTAGCGAATAACTTAAGACACAGAGTAGTAAATGTGAAATAAAAATGGCTAGGGAAGCAGAAATTTCATCAAAAAATGTAGTCATTCTGTACCAAGAATGACGTGGGCAGCTTCAAGGTCTGGCTTCTGGCTGGGCGTTACCTGTGACCTGTGGGAGAGTTCCCATGGCTGTCGTGGGGTTTTGCACGTTGATCAAGGTGGTGGAACATGGTCCTCACTGATAGAAAGTTAAAAACCTGGACTCTGAGTAGCTTTTACAGCCCCTGCAGCCTGCAAGGTATGAAACAGTAAGGTAAAATGTAAACAGTGAGGCGGGACACAGTGCATGCTGAAGTTTGACATTCTGCATACTTAAAAAATTGTTGTGCCTACAGAAAATATTGACACCCAGGATGGTTTCAAACATTGAGACTATCCCAGAGTCTTTGAGGCCAACACTGGTTTTTATCACTAACTTCGCTGGTGTCAAATCAATGGAAAATATAACAAGTTTAGTAAATTCTGCTTCAGCTCACGAAGTGTTTGCAGAATCAGACCCTTTTTGTATATATTTCGCAGTGTTAAAAAATTTGTATTGCTGTTTTTTAGAATCAGGATTGTGCATTGCCTTGCTCTTGCAAGAAAAAAAAATGCCTGTACGGTTGGAAACTTAATACTTAAATACAGCCTGGGCTTAAAGCCTTTACTGGACAGATGGCTAATTTTACTGGTCTGACCTTGTCTCTTAGGGATCTAGTCCCATGATCCTTGGTTATCATAATAGCTACCATTAAGTACTTGAGGAAATCAGATAGACAGTAGCTGTGAATGAGATGCATTAAAATACTAGATATGTGAAGTTGGGGATGGAAATGTGTAAATATTTTTAAAGATTCCTCTACTGTACTGGCGTACTTGTTTCCCCTAATCATGGCAAAATGAAAGATCTGGTGGAAATGTATTCCTGTGTATTCCTAAGTTTAAAACTTGCAAACAAATTTTTTGTAGTACTGTGGAGGAGATGAATTAATTTGATAACATTGTGTGTACGTTAGTTTTGTTAGCTACACATTTGATGTTAGTTTTTTTATAACTTGTGTTATTTCAGGTTCACTGACTGATCCAGTCGTTCCTTTTCTGCTTTTTTTGCTGTATAAGAAGTAGCCAGTTTTATATGGGAATAATTTTTTCAAAATCTGTGCAAACATTTGAAAATCCACTTGTAGCAAGATTTGAAGAAGGAAATCCCCCAGACAGTTTCTGTGCAGCAGTGTATGATTTAAATCCCATCTGCATTCTGCCGAGGGCTATTGGGATTGCAGGCTTCCAAGAATCCCGTGGCTGAGTCCCTACTGTGAAATGTTGCTGTCAAAACACTGAGAACAGGTATAGTTCCCAGGTAGCTCACATCTCTGCCTTGCTCTGCAGCATATCACATGCTGGGCGGTTAAGAGTGAAAGAGAACTTGCACTTCCAAAAGTAGCGGGTGAAGAAGAGATAAGGTAGTGAAAAGTTCCTTAAGATTCTTTTTTTTCTTTCCCTTTGCCTTTTTAATAGCAATAGAAGTGAGACTGGTACAAGAATTCTAACTGAGGTGAAAGCAAAAGGTTGTATTGAGAGAGAAGTGATAAAACCAGTTCATCTTCAATAACAGGAGCTAACTGGGAGGTCCTGTGGGTCAAAAGAAAAAAAGATAGTCAAATTTTTCCAAGTTTTTCATTCAGGGCTCACCTTACAAGGATCAATTT
This sequence comes from Fulmarus glacialis, assembly GCF_000690835.1. Classification (NCBI taxonomy): domain Eukaryota; kingdom Metazoa; phylum Chordata; class Aves; order Procellariiformes; family Procellariidae; genus Fulmarus; species Fulmarus glacialis. Next base: position 2,008 of record NW_009208082.1, read on the forward strand.
TGTAATCCCAAGAAAGCAGCAGAGTGAGAAATCTGTCTGTGAAGTTAAAAACAAAGTATATAGTAAAATGGCCACAAATGCAACTTCTTAAATTAAACTTCAGGGGAAAAACCTGTTGTGCTCAAATTCGAAACATCCTAATGACTGCTAAACTCATTTGAACATTTATTTACAGTTATATGATACATTTGCTGGAGACAAGGAAACGAGATGACAGACACTTTGGGAAGGGCTTAAAGCAAATCCTAAGACACCGTGTGGTGAATAGCGTAGTTGGGAACAGATTAGGCTGGGATTCTCTAAATCTTGTACTCCCAGAAGTTGGCTCTTGTGCTGCTGCTTTCACATTGTTTTCTTGCTTTTGCCTTCTGCAAAGACACAGATTTTTGCCACTTCTGTTTTCAAGTTCCAGTCAACTGGTTGAAGGCTGGAAAGCCTAAACTTAACGCACAATGTGTAGAACTACTACTAATATAAACACAATGATATTGAATTTTAATGGTTCTCTGATTTTAGAGCATTATAGGGGAAAGAGCCGACCATTTAACTGATTTCCCATGGATGTCCGTGGCATGAGCTTGTTGCACTATGCTGCATTGTTACTTTTTTAGAATCAGAGTGTAAAGTTCCAATGCCCTGTAAAACATTAAAAGTGTTGAGTTGGTCTGTATGGAGAAAATAAAATACTCTGATGCTTAGGAATCCTTTTTTTTTTTTTTAAATATTGTGCTTGCCAACTAATATAGACAAAAGAATTGGGCTTGTATTGTATCTATTTCACAGATGTCCATAACAGTAGACATCACTGGCTTTGTGTGTTAATGCTGGAGAAATCAGACTGGTTAAAGTCTGAAGACTTTACAAGAGTGTAGCACTCAATATCAGGGCCAGATTTTCAAAAGAGCCCAGCTCCCTGGTCAGCACTACAGTAAATGACTTTTCTTCCAAAGACCTTGGCACTGCAATACTTGAATTCTTAAGAAAATCTGGCTATAATAAGAGCTGCTAGATATGGAACATTTTTGAAAGTCTACCCCTATTTAGGTATCAAAATAGGTCAAACTACCTTGAAAATCAGGTCTACAGATAGGGAAAATGTTGCAGTCTTTGGGAAGGAAGATGCTTATTTGAATTTTTTAAGTATTACAATTTTTTTTGAACAACAATAGAATAAGTTGTAATTCACTGCCATAATAAATTCTGCACATAAAGCGTGCAAGGGCGAGGTTGATCTACTGCTGAATGTGAGGTGTCTGAGGAAAGGAATGAGTCCGAAGCTGAATGATTCCTAACACAAGGAGCTGGCAGAGATGGTGTGTATCTGTGAGCTAAAACTAATAAAGATGTGAATAATTTATTTGGAGGAAAATTAATATAATTCTTTTATTGTTTCAGACGTAGGCCAAAATGTGGGCTATCAGACTGCGTTGTTTGATGTCTTCAACACCAATAAAATCAACCAAGCACTAACTATATATCTATGTTGTTTATCGCATTTGGGTGTAAGTTGTGTCACAATGTTGTGTGACATTTTCATTTTGATTGGACTTGCTCTTGTACCATTGGCCCCCATCTCCTGGTAAATACTGGTAGTGCTGATCAATCCCATCACCACCTCGCACAGATACGAGCATTTCCCTAATGCCCTCCGGGACAGCAATAGGAATGCACTAAATTATTTCACTTGAGCATGTTACTTGGTATGTCACTGCGAATCACTCATTTTGAAGTATGTTTTCTCATTTTAATTAGTCTTATTCGCAGCAAAATGTATTCTGTCCTTTCCATCCTGAAATTGCTATCCTCCTCTGTAAAAGGAAACTTTTGGTAAATGTTTTTCTTGGGCACCATTTTGGCAATGCCGCCTCTAAAACTACTATATGGACTTCAACCAGTGTTCAGGAAGGTAAAATTAGCCAAAAAATTTTTAAACTTTGGTGGAATTATACCTATACCAGATATTGGCGTTCCCAGTGATGTTTTGGAGAAGAGGGGTTTTCTTGGAGTTAAGGCACTAGAGTGAGCCTTGGGAAATCTTTCTGTCCTGAGGCTGTCACAGACTTGCTTTGAGGGTTTGCCAGTCCTTCCTAGGCCAGATTTTCAGTTTTCAAAATGGAGTTAGAGTGGTTTTGTGCTTTTGTCCTTTTCCAACCATTAGACAATAATAGGACTTCTGTAGGGTGCTCAGGACAGCTGTACCCCAATTTTAGTCAAGGCTACTAGGCATTACCTTAGTAATAATACGTAGGTGACTGCCTCCGTATCTTCCAGCATGCCTTGCGGAAAAAAACACCTTTTCACTGGCAGATACACAGTGACACTGGACTGGACAGGGCACAGCACTGTGTACAGCTCATTGGGAGTGAGCACATCCGACGATCAGATTCACCTTCTTAAACTTAATGGCAGGGATTCTGAGTGTCAGTCACCCGAAACACATCCTGAGGAGCAGGAGATACCCTGTTGTCTTAAAAAGGAAAATTTCAGTGGATGAGTTCTCTTCAGTGCCCCACAAACTCACCAGTTACTTGGGAGTTTCCCATTCCTCAGATCATGCTTATATTGGGACTCAACCTTATGCCTGATTCTGCTTATATCCCTTTAACGTGGTCTTACTGAAAATAAAAATTAAAAAAAAAAAAGGTGGCTAACATTGTTGCTTCATGATGGAGACTCCAGACAGGACTGATAGGACCTTTGCACAGCTTTTCTGCCACAATGAAGTGAAACACTAAAATAAATGGTTATAGAAAGTTTTTCTCATATTGAAAGGTTATTAAAGTATATCAAAGATGCCTGTAATCTCAGTAAATTACCATGAAGAGGTCTTTGCAGACTTTATTATTTTATATATTAAAGAGTGTACAATTTGGTGCCATATTTATCAGTGAATGTGCAACAATGGTCTATGATCATGTAATAAAAGACTTTCTAAACCACAGGCACACAGGGGACTATGTTAGCTATGTGATCTTGAATAAAATTTCCTAATGGTTTTATGTGCAAACAAATGATCTATCTAAAAAAACCCACAAACCAAACAAAACCCAAAACCTGTTCTTCATAATTAATTCCAGCTGAAAGGAAATACTTTTGGGTAAGAATAGGCAAGATTTGATTTCCTTTTATTTTTTATTTTTAGTGAAGATACTTACACATGAAAACCAAATTAGTTATTTCATATAACGTGAGCATCCAAACCACAGCAAAAGATGAACATTATTTTTTCAGACTTCTCAGAGTCGCTGGGAACAAGCACAGCCGAATTAATCTTTGAAAGTAACTGCTTCAGGAGGGCATAAGCCACTGAAAATTGGAGGCTTAGGAGGAAAGCTCCATCACAACAAGGTAACTAACTCAAACCTAGGTAATGATACGGTGTGTGATGATCCATAAAACTCTCCAGGTGAGTGGTGTATAGTGTGAAATACACCAAGTTCACACCAGTTCTTCTACCGAACGCAGTGTAACTACACCCAGGACTAAGGACTACTCATGAGAAAAGCTCCTCAGGATATTGGTCTCCAATGAAAGAGAAATCCACACAATATTGACCCAGGGAGCCTCTTCTTCAAAAGGAAGAGGACAGTTACAGGGCCGTGGGAGAAACCCTTTCTTCTGTTAGTGACTTGCTGGCCATGTAATTGGATGGTCAAAATACACCGGCTTTGTTTTCTTAAAAGATCTTTCATTCAAGCATTGCCAAAATTTATCCTCGATAATTTTTAGACCTAGAAGAGGTAAACCATGTGCAGGTGCTAACATATTCTGCACCCAGCTTTCTCGATGTATCACCAAGTGGTGATGGGGTGTCTTTCCATTTATATATATTAACCTTATAGTTCATAAACACTTTTTAAGTAACAGTGCAGATAGCAGTCATGTTAAGAGTAGTTGTTCTGAGAAGGGGACACTGGGTGGCTCTGAGTTTCCCCATGTGCTGAGAGGAGAGTCAGAGTGGTGTAACTCACACTGAAAGATCTCCAAGGCTGGAAGAATCCCAAGCCAAATTATTCTTCACACCTGTCCCGATTTTTAAAGTAATTTAAAATTGCTGGCACCTGTGAAAATCATGGTACAGTCAAATATCAACACCTTTGTATATTTGGAACTTGCAATTTGAATCGTCTTTCTAAAATGAGGGGGAAATGAGCATCTTGTGAGTGTTGAGCGTGCTGCTTTCAAATACAGAAATTATTCCGATTCTTCTGATGTGTCAGAGGCGTTATTGCAGATATAAAGTTTTAAACCAAGACTGGCTTTGTGTTGCTGAGCTCAAAAATCTTCTGAAAAAATCCTAAGGGCAAAGATTATAGAGAATTTCACTCAAGTTTAATTCTTTCATGCATGAGAAATTTCAACTAGAAGATCATTTTAGGAAAAAAACATGAACAAAACCTGTTAAACTGCAAATGATGGAAAGTAACTGTCTAGGACCAGAACTTTTGTGGTTTATTTAGAGATAGCAGAAGCCAGAATTTGTTACTTGGAACAGAAATGTTTCAGCTCCGTTTCATATTCTGCTTTCTAGATAATCACAGGAGAAGACAACATGTTTTGTAAAAATAAGCCGGCTTTTTATGAAGATGACTATTTACAGAGATGATGGCATTGCAGCTGATACTCTAGCCACTAACACAGAGGCCAACGTCTGGCATTTTTAGTTCCCGTTCTTGTTTCATGGCGTTCCAGTTCCAACATGAACCCATTGCATGTGGTTTGCTACTGTTTTCATCTTAAATGAACCGTCATAATGGCAGTGCTATGGTACGGTGAACTATACAGCCAAGAACTGCAGCTCTCTCCATGTATATGCTAATGGACGTAGTAGGCTGAGATGAGAGCGTTTGAGCCATTTACCTCTGTGGAGTCGTAAGATGTAGTGATCATGGGGAGGATGGAAGAAGAAACCTGCAGAATATAAGGCAAAGAATGTCACTGCTGGAAAAAGGACTAGACAGCACCTAAAATGGGCAGAAAGGGGAGAAGAAAGAGCCTTTTAACCAGCTGATGCCGAGAGAAGGGCATGGCTTGCATGGTGAGGCAGCACTGGTAAGGGTTGGGGCAAAAGGGTTGGTCTCTGCAAGCTGCGGTGGGGCAGAGAACGCTTTAAGAGTATTAGGGAGTATTAGATGCTAGCTTTGTGGACATCGTAACTGCACCTGGGTCATTTGCTGTTTGTTCCCTTACATATTTGATCTTTATTTATGCTGGGATAGATTTCCGTGTCTCATTGTCTCTTGCAGCAAAGAAGGTTTCATCCCTCCCAGTCGTTCTCCCAGCTTTCACATCCCACTTCTTATTACTGGCTCTTTGGATACACAACTGTATCCAACACTACGTTAGTGCGGGGATTCAGGTTTAAAAAACACGTCTATTTCTGTTACTTAATAGAGACAAAGAATTTCCTCTGTGGTTTTTACTGATAATGCTGCTGCACAGAGAGACTTGCTGACTGCAGAAGGTAGTGAAATCATCCCGTTTCTTATGGGGAGACTGAGTTGGGGAAGAATTTCCTGCTCCTTGAGAAGATGCCAGATTTCCTCCCTGACCTGGCCTTTAGCAGCCTTTAATAAAATCACAGTTGCAGTTGAGCTGGTTTCTGTGCTCGGGTAGGATCGCTGTGCCGTGGCAGCCCTGGTGGGTGTGCCCTTGCAGCGAAGAGGCAGCAGCATCCCGGGCTGCATCAGGAGGAGTGTTGCCAGCAGGTCAGGGGACGTGATCCTTCCTCTCTGCTGAGCACTGATGAGACACATCTGGAGGATTTGGTCCAGTTCTGGGTTGTTCAGTACAAGAGAGACATGGGCATACTGGATCGAGTACAGCAAAGGGCCATAAAGATAATTAAAGGACCAGAGCATCCTGGGGACAAGGAGAGGCTGAGAGGAACAATTCAGCCTGGAGAGTAAAAGACTCTTATCAATGTATATAATTGTCTGATGGGGGGAGTAATGAAGGTGGAGCCAGGCTTTTCTCAGTACTGCTGTGACAGGACTGGAGGCAATGGGCACAAAATGAAACACAGGAAATTCCATTTAAACATGAGAAAAAACTTTTTTGCAGTGAGGGTGTAAGCACTCGCTGGGAGAGGTTGTGGAGTCTCCATTTAGAGATGGAGAGATATTTAAAACCCAACTGGGTTTAAGTCTTGAGCAACCTGCTGTAGTTGAGCCTGCTCTGAGCAGGGGTTTGGACTAGGTGATCTCCAGGGGTGCCTTCCAACCTCATACTCTCTGTGATTTTCCAAAGTGCCACAAGTATCTTCTGAAACTGCCTATTTCAGCTCTCGCATCTAGCTTCCTTTGAGCTGTCCTCCATCCTGTCATGGCCTGAAAACACAAACTGCTGTACCTCCTAAAGAGAAAGCAGGTGTGTGCTTTAGTTGTGATCAATACAAAGATGTTTGGTGGGAGGGCACTACCCTTTGAGGTGGTGTAGCTGTATGAGGCCTGTGCCAAAACCTTGTGCATAACCAACCCACACGTTTATTTGTGTGGTACTCACTGGGGCATGAGCAGGTCGTTTGTGTCCACCAATAATGAGCTTCAAAACAATTACTGAGGACTTGTAGGGATTGTGGGAACCCAAGATGCTGCATGTCCTGTCCTCACCCTGCACATTTGTTGCTTGTCACATGGTCAGCTTTGTCCTCTTTATACTTTAATCTTCTTGTGTGTGCGTAGTAATATATGTATGATAGTCAGGTTTTTCTATCTGACCACTTTTCCAGAAAGCTCCCCTTGAATTTTGTTTCTGATACCAAGTAAGCTATTTCTTCAAGAGCTCAGTTTTGTACTGTGTATCAGTGAGAGAGAAATTTGTTGTAGATAAAGCAAAGAGATTAAGAGACATCACGGAGAACATTATTAAAGTAGCATGAACAACTTTGCCATGGTTTCCATTGAAGATAATAAGCTTTGGGTAGCGAACACCTGGAAAATATAAGTGATATTGATTGACGGGAAAAGAAATTTTCAAGTTATTTTTTGGTGTTTTTATAGCTTAACTGCCCTTTTTATTTATATAAATATATATATTTTATATGTATAATGAATCTGTATTTTTTGATAATAAATATAAAGTCTTTGGTATGTGGTTCTCTTATGTATTTTACCCATGTTATAAGCTCTCAGAAAATGTAGCAGGCTGACTTTTATCCTTATTTTTATCATTTCGTTTGAGAACAGTAATAGCCTGCTTAGCAGAGTTTATTTTCACCAACAATGCCTAAGACTCAGTTGGGAACTTTAAGCACTGTGTGATCAACTTTGTTAATGTTCTCCTGTTTCTGCTTCCAGTACTGTTTGGAATGCCATGTTTTCTGGACC